>NC_081405.1:426316197-426611197 GCF_030272615.1 Cryptomeria japonica | reverse complement strand
TTATTTTTTTCCAATTGTGGGACTTACCTGATCTTAAGGAATTTATAATAATCGTAGAGTCACCTTCAATTTCTAGATTTTGGATACCTAGCTTCTGACATAACAGCAGACCCTCTACCACTGCATTAGCTTCTGCTACATTGTTGGTGACTACCCCTAAGGGCTTAGCGATAGCTACCACCTCTACCCCTTCCCAAGAGTGAATGACACATCCTATACCAGCAGTTCCTGGGTTTTCCCAGGAGGCACCATTGAAGTTAAGTTTGTACCATCCTGGTGGAGGAGGAGCCCAAATACATTGCTCCCTAGCCACCGGATTGTGTTTCTCCCCCATACCAACAAATGTGGGAAGCATTAGAACCTCCCATCGTTTCCTAAAGGACTCATCCCTGAGAGAAAACTTGACATTCTTGATAGGGCGGCTTCTGATAAAATTGTTAGCAACCTCAACAATGGATGCTTCGATTTTGACAAGGAGAGCATCAGGATTAAGGGATTTTTCTTTAAAAATTATTTTGTTCCTTTCTTTCCATACCTCCCAAAGGAGAATAGAGGGGGAAATGATCCAAATATGTCCATAATGACCATAGTTATGAGAAATAGGCTAGCTCTGTAAGAAGGATAGTAAGTCCTTTTGGTAGGCAATACTCAAGTTGAGCTTCCTAAATAGCCACTACCAACAGGAGGCAATGAATTCACAATTGAGGAGTAAGTGATCTACATCTTCCTCCATATTACAACATAATGAGCATCTAGAGGGGCCTTCATAACCCAATTTCCTAAACCAATCCATAGTAAGGATTCTTTTTTGCAGAGCTTCCCAGAGGTAGGTCCTAGCTTTTGAGGAGCAAGATTTATGCCAGCAAAGAGGCAAGGGAAGATTGGAATGTTGTTTGGTCTCTAACTTATGTGCAACCATGTAACCCATTTGACATTGTATTCTCCATTGGAGGATCCTAACCAAATTAGGTTGTCTTGGCTGGAATTAAAGGTGAGCCTCCTATTATGAAGTAGGGAGATGAGAAGAGAGTAGTCCCTCTGATTAGAAGAGGAAGAAGATAAGGGTTTCCAATTCCATCCCAAAGTTGGGTCAGAGTTGGGAAAGACAACGTAATCCCCGACAAATTTCCCTACAGATTATTCCAATTCCAATTTTAAGGATTCATTGTGAATAATGTTGCTAATAGGGGGGTATCCACCCCAAGAGTTTTCCTAGGACAAGGCTTTGTCCCCTTGCCCAATATTCCAGGAAAGTTGTTCAGTTATAACTCCTCTACAATTAACAAGGAAGTTCCCAATTCTAGATCCTTTAGGGAGGGAGGCAATTCTAAAGATACTGGATGGATCATTTGTGCCAAGATATTTATTCCTGGTTATCTTTACCCATTTTAGGTGTGGCTCTTTATAAATTTTCCATACTAGTTTTGCTCCAAGGGCCATGTTTTGACTTTCCAGATTCCTAATGCCTACCCCCCCCATTGATTTTTTGGAGGCATAGTTTATCCCAAGCTATCAGCGCAAAAAAAAATCATCCTGTAGACCATGCCAGAAGAAGGTCCTCAAAATCCTATTGAATCTATCCCTAATACCTCTCGTAAGTTGGAGACAGGGCATATAGTATTGTGGGATTGCAGAAAGGACATATCTGATCATTAAAATTCTACCAGCCAATGATAACCATTTACCTTTCCATGATTGAAACCTTAGTTATAATTTGGAGAGGAATACATCCCAGAGTTTTATTCCCTCTAACCCCTCTATCCAATAGGAAACCTAAATACTTGCAAGGAAGAGTTCCTGCCTAGAAGCCTAGGAGATTTAAGATTTCATGTTCTCTTCTCATGTTAGTATTAAGAAAAAATACACTGGACTTATTTTTATTGACCTCCTGACCAGAGGCATTCGCATACCAATCTAGAATCAATTTGAAGCTCCTGGCTTCAGAGAGGCTACTTTTACCTAGCAATAACGTGTCATCCGTGAATTGTTGATGGGTAACTGGGTTGATATCACTAGTGACTCTTATACCTTCTAAGTTATCTAACTCTTGAGACCTTTGTATTGTCCTACCTAAGGCTTCTGTCATAACTATATAGAGAAAGGGTGAGAGAGGATCACCTTGCCTCAGACCTCGGGAGCTATTGAAGTATCCTTGGGGGGGGCATTCACCAATATTGAAAAGTGTGGAGTTGAGATGCATTGAAATAATAGATTGATCCAGTTTTTATTAAATCCAAAAGATACCATGCATTTGCAAAGAAATCTCTAGTCAACTGTATCGTATGCTTTCCTAATATCCAACTTGATGAGCATTGAGGGATGAGAGTTAGATTGGATGGAGTGGATAGCCTCATGGGCGATGATTACCCCATCAAAAATAGATCTGCCTGGAACAAAACCTATTTGTTCTTCTGAAGTGATGAGGGGGAGCAATTTTTTCATCCTATTAGCTAACGCTTTAGTTAGTAATTTATACAGAGTTTTGTAGAGGGCAATAGGTTTGAACTCTTCCATGCTCTCCGCGGAATCTTTTTTTGGGATGAGGACAATGAAGGTATTATTAATCTCTCGAAGGATCCTACCCAATTTTCTGGCGCATTCTAAGGCATCCACTAATTCATTTCCCCAAAAATACCAGCAAGAGTGAAAAAAGGTCGTCAAGAAACCATCTAGCCCAGGAGCTTTGTCCTGGTGCAATTCTCTAATTGCAACCTCAATCTCTTCAGGAGTGAAACATTTATTTAACATCTGGTTTTGCTCTTTATTTATAATGCTAGGGATATTCTGCAAAAGGATTTCTTAGGCTACGAGATTAGAAGAGTCAGCATTAAGCAAATGTTGGAATAAATTAACGGCTACTTTGGCTATACCCTCATATTCTTCAATTAAACATCCATTATTATCTTTAATTTGGGTTATTTTTCTAATTCTATTCCTAGTTTTGGTGCTAGCATGAAAAAATTTAGTCTTCTTGTCACCCTCAGCAAGCCAAGTCTCTCTAGATTTTTGTTTCCAAAAAAATTCTTCTTTTGATAATATATCTTCATGTTTCTTCATTAACTCTTTTTCTTTGTTGTATCATTCTTGGTCCATCCCATATTTAATAACTAATTCATTCAGTCTACCTAACTCCGATTCAATTTGGGATTTAGTATAAAAAATATTGCCAAATTTCTCACGGTTCCAGGTTAAAGGGATCGTTTTACCATTTTAAGTTTTGATACAAAGCAAAAAAGTTTGGACCCTGAGACCTTATAGGAGTACCACCAGTTTTCTATCATATTTTTAAAATTTTCTTCCTTCAGCCACATAAGCTCAAATTTGAAAGGGCAATTTAAAGGCTTTTTATCTTCAACTATAGTCAGCTAAACCAGGAAATGGTTTGAACCTGATAAAGGTAAAATGGATGCCTTAAGAATGTTATTGTTAAAATTGCCTAGATTTCCTTTGAAGAAAAATCTGTCTAATCTTTCTACTATCATGCTAAAACCGGATCTTCTATTGGTCTAGGTAAAAACCCCATTGTTTGTGTGTATGTTCATTAAATTATTCTGGTAAGACCAATTCCTAAAATCTATGAGGGATTGGGGTTCTTGGGAGCAACCCCCTGATTTCTCAGAAAGGCCACTAATAGCATTAAAATCTCCGCCTATTAAGTAGTTACTATCCTTATGGTTCCTAAGAAATAAGGTAATCTCCTCCCAAACTTTGTGTTTCATTTTATTGGGGGTAGTACCATAAACATTAATTAGTACGAAGTCTAGATTATTATTAGCACACCTAACCTCTGAACTCATCCAGAATCTATTATTCTCTAGATTGACTAGTGAAATTTGCCTGAAAGGGGACCCCCATATAATTAAATTTGCCTAATCTGTTACCAAATTGATCTCCTCCAACACTATCTAACTTTGTTTCATGAATAATAGTGATCTCAGCTCTAAAGTGAAGATGCAACGCTTGAGGATGTGTTGCTTGTTAGGGGCATTAACATTCCATGTTATTATTTTCATGGCGATGTGGGAGGGAACTTCCCCCTCCCTGCATTGAAGGCATATGTTATCTTCGTTTGATCCAGAGCCTCACCAGCCCTGAGTCAGAGTTCAGAATTGGTTCTTCCCCCTCGTCTCTTATGAGAAGACCCACAATCAAGCTTAATCCTACCTACCAAATTGAGAGATAAACCCAATGGGCCTACCTCTATAGGAGTTCCAGGGTAGGGGTTAGGAGAATCCATCCCATGAAACTCCATATTATCCAACCCTTTCAACAAATCCGATCTTAGAGGGAGCTGAGGAATATTATTATTCATATCCAAATAACCCTCTTTGTGCGCAAAATCCTCTGAAGCTCCTAGTGATGGAGAAATATCCTTTACCCCCATATCTTTTGCACCAGCCAAACTATGATCAAGTATTTCTATTTGTTCCACAATATCAGCCTTCAGGGAATTGATAAATTCAAGCAAATCATTAAGAGCTTCCTTATTGAAAGAAATAGATTATCCATCCAAGCTTTTACTAACTTGTACGCAATTGGTGGGGTTCTGATTTTCTCTAGGCTGAGTATTAGATTTGTATTTGTTGTTGGACTTATGAGATGAGGCTGGTAGGGCATTATCTAATAAGGGATTTTGTTTCTCTAAGCTCTAAGGTATGGGTAGCGAAGTATTCTCCTCAGGCATTTTTTACTTTGATCTAGATAATGCAGGCACTGTTGAATGACTAGATGAGGTGAAAGAAGATGAACAAGCTTTGCTTCTATGAGATAGTGTTGGGCTGATTAGGGGTACGAATGAATTAGGGTTGGGGCATAACTCAGTTGCCCTAGCTGACCGGTGGTTATTTATTTTTTGGGGGTGAAATAAAGTCCTTTGGTTAACTACTATTTCCTTAATAGCATTACTCTTCTTGCAAATAAAAATGTCTGAGGCATCAATTATACCATCATGAATCGAGGGTAGTATACCCCATTTCCCTACCAAGGTGATTAAATATATGGGATTCAGATTAGAGCCATCAGAGTTAAAATCAATGAGTAGCTTAACATCCTTGGCAAAGTCGCGAACTCGAATGCCTTTAATTGCCAAGCATTTACCTAACCCTACCGCAATTACCTCTATTATTTCAAATGAATGAAGTCCAACATGGAGAGGACCAATGTTTAACCAATGCAAATTGATTTTAATTCCAAAAGATTTAGGATTGAAATTAGGGACCCAATCAATACAATGGAAAATGTAGCCATTAAACAATTTATCCTTACGTCTAAGAATATCCTGTTTAACACTCAAATCTTTACAAGTAATAAGAATGCAATTGTAGCCTAGGTTATAGATACTTACCAAATTAGCAATTTTAGATTCCCACCAACCTTCAACTTCTAAGAAGGAATGATGAAACCCATGCCAATGAGCAATGATACCCTTATTGAGGTAAAAATTGGTATGATGCTGGAGTTGATATGAATCCAACCTAATTTCCTTTTTAGGGTTTTTTGGAGTCGGAGCATTCTTCATAGCAGGTGGAGGATCTTGGGGGGAATCACCTTGCTTCACATTATCTGTTTTAGGGGGTTGAGTGGGAATATCCTTTCTGAAATTGGACGCTAAAAAGGAACCCCCAAGAGCTTGCCTAGGGTTTTTATTTCTAAAGGATTTGTCGTAAGCCATCTTTGATTCAACACTTTCCTATATTCCCGGGCTTGGTCGATCAATTTATTGAAGTGGTCTGAAGAATGGGGGGAGGGTGGAGGGAAACAAACGTATTTGGTGCCACATAGCTGCGGGCAATTTAAATTTGAAGAGTTATTCCTTTCCCTAAGAGGAATTGAATTAAGGCCTGTGGGAAATTGAGAGATTTTCCTCTGACGCTTAGCCCTTTTGCCCTCTACCAGTTGCTAATCCCCATCCACTTCGCTCCTGGTAGGCATTGGTTTGGCAGGAGAGAAAACCGTGAGGCGCATAGTGAATATCACATATGAAACAATAAGGATTATATCTTGTAGTCAAAAACATAAAAAAAAAATTGCATATCACCAAAAATTTGTAGTCTTCTTCAATCAATTTTTTGCACCTAAAATATACCTCAATATTTATATATTCATATTTTCAAGATATCTATATTATAATAGAGAATCTAACTAGCTTTGCTAGGATTTTCTCACTTTGCAAAGATTTTTTTTCTTAAAAGCATAATCTATATTATTTAAAATATGTTATTCAAACTCAAATTTTTATTTAAAATTGATTTTACAATATTATAATATTAAAAAAAAATTACTAACCAAAATATAATATAAAATTTTAAAAATTCTAATTGAAAAAAATATTATAATAATTATTTTGTTAAAACTATTATTAGATGGATAATTGAAAAAAACTTATAATAATTTTAAAATGGAATATTTATTTAAAATTTTAAAAATTAGATTTTATAATTTTAAAATGTGATGGAATTTATTTAAAAAAACAAAATCTATATAATTTAAATTATTATATTTTATTGAAATTATTTTATTTAAATTTAAATTTTGCTTTAAAAACATAATCTATATTATTTAAATTCAAATTTTGCTTTAAAATTGGTTTTACAATATTATCACATTCAAAAAAATTTACTAACCAAAATATAATATAAAATTAAAAATAATAATTCAAAAAAAAAAACTTATAATGATTTTTTTAAAATAAATATTTCATTTAAATATTATTATAAGTTTTTTTCAATTATTTTTTTTAAATCTTTATTATATTTTAATTAGTAATATTTATTAAACTCATTTTAAAGCAAATTTTGAAAAAACAATTATATTGATTATAGCAAATATACTAAGGTACAATATGGGTATTACAGATTTATCAGTAGGTCACGACTATGCAAAATAAGTCCAGAAGACCTCCCTATACATGCTAAGTCAAAAAATGCTTCTTTACACAAGATACATGTCTGACTAACGACTGAGTCATAAATAACGATTGTCTATATACAAAACTATATATGTAGATATAAGGACTAAGTCCAAAAACATTATCCATGGTAAATACAAAAACACTGTCCATGGTATAAGTCTGGACTAAATCCAAGCGATCCATCCTGAAGGTCCTTCCATCCACACTAGTCTGCAATCATCTAGCATTCTAGAAGATTGGATCATCTGTTGTCGCACTAAATGGCCATTACCTCTGATTTCTTCCATAAGAGCATCTAAGGCATTGACAAATGGTGTTCTTTCAACATTCGTTCTTCCCCAGGTGTAGCCATGTGAGATCTCAAATATGAAGACTGTAGTGTGTTCGTCTGTTAGAAATCTCTGGAACTTCTCTTTATTTAACGTGAATACCATGGTAACCTGCAAGCAAACAGAGTGGAGGGTGAGACATCAAAAAGACTCAGTAAGGGCCCTTTCCTGCCCTTGGAACTTTTCTAGATTCCTAATTTTCCATAAATACCAAAGGATATCACCAGAAATCAGATTCCAAAATAGATTAGTATCTTTCTGAAGGCCTTTAATGCACCCAGTAGCAACATCAAGTATGCAACTATGTAATGGAAGAGTAAAACCAAACATAAGCCAAATTTCCTTAGCAATAATACAGTCAAAAAAGATGTGCCTGCTAGATTCCTTGACTATGCATATAGAGCACAAATCCTCTTTCATATAATGAGATCTAACTGGCAGCTTATCAAGTAGTAGTAGCCATTTGAAGGGCTTTTTTCTAGGAGCCAACGGAGAGCCTCATAGTGCCTTAAGGATATTGCTCCATTGAGCATGAGAAAGGTCAAAGTACCAGATAGAGTTGAGGTGGTTAAGAATACTGAAATTAGAAGAGAGGGTTTTATAGATAGAGATAGGTTTTAAACTCCCAAGTGGACTTCCATCAGTCCAAGCAAAGGAGAGGAAATGGTTATCATCTACAATACAATTTTTGGGAACCTGAAGGAGATTAAAGGCATTGCACAAAACATTATAGGTCCTTTTATTAGATAAAGGAAGTTGATATTTGTTGGAGAGATCGTCCCATGGGATGAGATTGTCATTAAATAGGATGTCTTTGAGAAAACAAATACCTTTGCTGGCCCATTTTTTGGCCAAGCATCCTTGAGTGAGGGCGAGAGGCTTACCGTTGTGGGTTAAGCTCCACCAGATTGACCTTTCCCCAAAGACTTGATTATCTCGTCTGATCCAACTATTGCCAATACTAAACCTAATGGCTTCCCATGCTTTCCAGATGGTTTTAAAGATAGAAGAGCCTGCGGTAGAGACTAAAAAGGATCCAGCTAATAGATCACTAATGGGGAGGAATTTCCACGATTTACCTTTCTTAGGAAACCCCATTCTAATATTATTATGAATGCGAATTTTCCATGGTTCACTACCTTCAAGTGCATGAAAAATCCATTTGGAAGCTAGTGCAATCCCTTGTGTTTTCAGATCCTTAAGACCCAGACCTCTAATAGACTTATCCATATAGCACCATTCCCACTTGATAGAATGAGTTTTATTGTGGCCTCTACCATCTGACCACAAAAAATTCTGAATGGTTTTTTGTATCTCATTGATTTGATAGCTATTAAACTTCCATACAGACACATAGTAAATACTATAGGAAGATAGGATCTTCTGGCACACTTGCAATCTTCCTACTAGTGAGAGATAATGCTTGTTCCATTTGGCAAGTTTGGACTCAATCTTTCCCTTAATCCACGTCCACATATCCTTAAGGCAAGGAGAGATAGCAAAGGGGATCCCCAGATATCTGAAAATTGTGTTTGGTCCTCCCCATTGATACCCATAGGTAGAGAGCCACTATAGAGGTCTCTCACTTCATCCGAGCAGAGTAGATTTGGATTGTGAGATCTTAGCCCCTGAGGCATCACAGAAAAGAGAGAGCTTGGCAGATAAAGCATTCAAGTTCTCCTTGGATAATTCAAAAAATAGAGCAGTATCATATGCTAACTAGATGTTAAGCAGCTCTGAATCATCTGAAAGGGAGATTCCTCTAACCTTAGGGGAGAGAGAGTTGTCCCTGAGTAGGTAAAACAGAGCATTAGAGGCTATCACAAAGAGGGTAGGGGCTAGAGGACACCCCTGTCAAATAGATCTACTAAGCTCGAAGGGCTACAAGATCAGACCATTTAGTTCCACCTGGGCATGAGAATCTGTAAGAAGGACCTGGACAAACTAACAAAAGATCTTAGAGAACCCTAAGGCTTGGAGCATAGTGGAGATAAAACCCCATTCAATCCTATCATAGGCCTTTTCAAAGTCCAACAAGAACATGGCCACCTTTTGATCTGAAATTCTAGCCCATTCCATAGCCTCCCAACTTGTAATAAGATTTTCCAAAATGTATCTTCCCTTAATGAATCCTGTTTGGGTGGAGCAGATAAATTTAGGTAAGATATTTTCAAGCCTTAAAGCAAGCATCTTAGAAAGAATCTTATAAGAGACATTGAGTAGTGTAATAGGGTGCCAGTTTTTTATTAGAGCCTTGTCCCCTTCTTTGGGAATAAGCTTGATCAGTCCTCTATTGATGTCAATTCCCAGAGACCCTGTCCTTGTGGCTTCATTATAGACCTCAAGAAGGTCATCAGCAATCTGGGCGATATTAGCCTTATAGAATTCAATGGTAAGCCCATCCGGCCCTGGGGCTTTGTCATTATGGAGGGAGTTGATGGCCCTAGTAATTTCCTTAGTTGAGAAGGGTTTACTAAGAGATTTAACTTCATTAGGTGATACGATCTTAGGAATAAGAGTCTCACATTTTCCCCTAGCAATCCTAGATGCAGGAGAGTCCTCAAAGGAGAATAGAATCTTATAGAAGTTGAGGAACTCACTCATGATTTCCTCATCAACAAATATTTCCTTGTCGTCCACCCAAAGCTTATCTATCCTTTCCTTGCATTGTTTTTGTTTCAGAAGCTTGAAGAAGAACTTAGAGCCTTTATCCCCTTGAGACAGCCAAAGCATCCTAGCTCTAGTTCGAGCTCCTAATGCTCTAACATGTTGAGGTAATCTAAGTTCATCTCTAGCCACCACCACCAAGTGGGTAAGACGAGAATTGCTAGGATCCTTTTGAATGTCTTATTCTGCATTGTGCAATTTAGAGGATAGGAGAATCTCTACCTGCCTAGCATCCTTGGCCTTCTTCTTGCCAATGGTGCTAAGAATCTTCTGCTAGGTTTTGACCGAGGTATTCCATTTGTGAATATAAGAACCATTATTACAATTCTATTTATTAAATAGCCTTACTATATGAATATCAGCTAAAAAATCCTGGTCTTTAAGAAGATTGTTGTTAAGAATGAATTTACCACCAGTCTTGCTCAAGGGTTTTCTCGAGTTCCTAGTGACAAATCCTGCAAAAATGAGGTGATGGTTAGAGAGGGAGGAGGGTCTGATAGCCACCAGACAGTCTCGGTGATCCGGGATAAAGGAGAAGAAATCTTTGTTGGTGTAGAATCTATCTAGTCTAGAATAGATCATGCTACCGACTTTCTGATAGTTGCACCAACTAAACCAAATGCCCTTATGAACCTACTTTAAGCCTTCCAATGGGTCAAAAAGCCTCTTAATGTTTTTCATCCTCTCTCAATGAGGCTTTTCCCTTCCTTTCCATTCAATAGCGGCTCCTCCTAATTTGTCTTCCTTATGCTTGAGCATATTGAAATCTCCCCCCAGTATCCATGGAATATTAGGAAGAGAGGTAAACCACTGCCAGAGATCAGATCTATCCCTATAGTCATTGGGTGAGTAGATGTTGCACAGCCCAAAGGAAGAGTATCCATGTTGGAAAGTTACCCAAACAGCTCTATTGCAAGGGGAGATTCCTAAGCAAAGGATAGAGCTTCGCCAATTAGGGTTAATAAGTATGGCAGCTCCTCCTTTTCCTTTCTCATGCTTAGTGTAAAATTTGAGGGAGTCTCTCCAAATAAAGTTTAGATTGACCTCCAATGCAAAGTTAATTGCTTTGACCTCCTAAAGTAGGACAAAGTCCAACTCCTTATGGTTATTAAGCAGTCTTCTCACCACATATTTCCTATTTGGGGATTCTAGCCCCTGGATGTTCCAGGATAGGCATTTATGGAGAACAAGTTTATTTATCATTCTTGTCAGCCTTAAAGTTGTTAAAGAACTTAGGGATACTTGCCTTTCGGTTAGATTTTTTGTGCATGGGAGAGAGCTTGGTTTTAGATCCTAACGGTCTCCCTCTTTCCTTCTGGTGAGTGCTTCAGCCTCAGATATCTCCTCATTTAAGTTGTCGGTATCATTCAACTCCTTACCATTAATGGTCGACAAGTTGGATCTCAATTCAGTCTCCACCTCAGACTCATGAATGTCAACTAAGGAGGCATATTCAGGGAAATCTCCCCCAGACACGCCTGTCACAAAAGAGCAAAAGGTTTTAGGATTGTCAATCATTGGAGCAGTTGGGATAATCTCATAGTGGACATTATCATCATCAATCAAGGATTTTGAGTTCAAAGGGGCAAAGGTCATGGAGGCAATGAGGATAGAATGAGGGGAACAAACCTCATGCCCTGGGGAATCCACAATGTCGTTATGCACTAATGTCGAATTGGATGGGTTATCCCAAGCTTGGGCTTGATTAGATGCAGGAACAGATTGAGGATCTTAGAGGGTGGGGGGGTTGCAGCCCTACTCCTATTAACACTACTCCCATGATCAATTCCCTCAAAAGTCCTAACACTCGACTTGACAAGAGAATCCTTGTTAGGGTTGGTGGTTGGGAGATTCTCAGGTGGGGGTTTGCATCCATCAACTTCAATACCTGGTTCGACAATACAAGCTTTCTAGTGCCCTCTAGCTCTGATTTTTTCCAGAGCCAATTGTTGGGCATTCTTATTTTTGAACCTCTTATTTTTCTTAGAGACCACCTGGAAGCTAGAGTCTTCGAGTCCATCCATCTGGGAGATGGTAGTAGAAACCTTTGAGTGGGGGGGGGGGGGGGGGGGTGCTCTGCATTAAAGGAGCTGAAGTCGGTATTACTTTCAAAATTAGGAGGATTGAAAGGTTGATCCTTTGGGAGACTAGCCACTGCAGAGCCATCTTTATTAGTGGCTTCTCCAAGGGGGTTACCATTGAGTTTAGTTCTAGTTGAGAGAATAGGGCAAGATCGTCTGATGTGCCCTTCCCATCTACATAGGAAGCATGAGTTCAGACCACCTAGGATTTCCATAATGTAGGTGAAGGATTCATCTCAAAGTTTGATTTCAAGAAATCTAGGGATGTCAGTGTCAAGGTTGATAGAAATCAAGACTCCGCCATCCAAGTTGGGTACAAGATTTGTAGAGTGAACAATTCTAACCAATTTTCCTATTGATTCAAGAACTTGTGGAATGAAATTCCAAAAAAAAAGAGGTAAATTTTTACTTAGAAGCCACCGAGGGCAAGAAATAGCCATAATTTCTTCATTAATCGCATAAAAGGACCATTTGAGGGCCCTGAAGGTGGTTTGCCCAACGGCCCAGAACTATTTATGTAGAACCTCTACCTGAGATTTATTGTCTTTAAAGAAAATAACAAATAATCCTTTCTGAATCATTCTACAGAAGGAAAAATTGAACCCTAGCTTTCTAATCCACACATTTTTCATCCAGTCATCAAGAAATTTCCTAGCCAGACACTTATCCAAATTAGTTACTGCAAAGAAAATGGAAATGTCTTGGAGTCTTTTATTTTCAATTTCAAGGGCTTTGGCCATAGAATCGTTAGCAGAGATAGAGAAAGTACAAGGAGCCAAGGCAGGGTCCTTACCTCGTCCTCCGTCTCCACCATTGAAGCCTGCAGATGAAGCACTTACCAGAGAAAATTTGGCCTCTCGTGAGACCTACACGGCGTAACCCACAATGGAATCTCGGAATGATTTGCCAAGAATCTCTTCCTCCATGGCTTTTGAAGAGGGCACATGGGTTGTATTCGGCCCATTTCCTTCCACCTCCATCAAGCATTAAATGCTCCTGCCTCCACTCGTACCTGCAATAACTATAACCACTGCGCACAAAGAGCCTTGGTGATAGGCTAGTAGATAGAAAGGAAATGCAGGGGTAAAGGCTTACCACTGTGGAGGAGGTCTTACCCCTCCTCTACACGCATGAGCGAGAAGCCCGACACCAAGCGCACGATGGGTCCACGTCAAACCCTAGTTGCAAACCTCCTCCCTTAGTTGTTATTATTTCTCATGGTCGAATCCAAAATTTGAATTTAAATAAAATAATTTCAATAGTAAAGATATAATTTTTTAATTTTTAAATAAAAATTCCGTTCACAAATTATTATATTTTTTTTCAATTATTTTTTAAAATTTTATATTATATTTTGATTAGAAATATTGCAAAACTAATTTTCAAGAAAAAATTTAATTTAATTATTACTAATCAAAATATAATATAAATTTTTTTAAAATAATTTAAATAATATAATATAAAATTAAAAAATAATAATTGAAAAAAAAAACTTATAATAAATATTTTGTTAAAACTATTATTAGCTTGGTAAAGAAAGCTAGACATGCGGGTATTAGCAAATTGCATAATAGGGAACCAAAACGTTATTACTAAATACATGAGGAAACTAGAGTTTTCTTTCAATACATATGAAAGTATTGAGCATGTAATAGTTAAAGGAAAATATTGTAGTTTCAAAAAATCACTAATCAAAATATTATATAAAAAATAAAAATAATAATTGAAAAAAACACTTATAATAATTTTATATAGAATATTTATTTAGAAACTTATAAAGTAAATTTTATCATTTTAAAATGCAAAGTCAATTTAAAAAAAACCATAATCTATATTATTTAAATCATTTTATAAGTATTAGGCTCACAAACGGTACCCCGTCACTAAAAACAAAACTCATTTAAGTTGACGTGCTTTTGGTTGTCAACTAATTTGTTAAATAAAATTATAAAATCTAACTTATAATTTTTTAAATAAATATTCTATTTAAAAATTATTATAAGTTTTTTTTCGATTATTTTAAAAAACAAATTACTATATTTTGATTAATAATATTGTTAAACTAATTTTAAAGAAAAAATTGAATTTAAATAAAATAATTTCAATAATATAGATATAATTTATAAATTTTTAAATAAATATTCCATTCACAATTTTTATTTTATTTTTGATAAAAGTAACAGAACCGCGAAATTTATTAATTAAGAAAGAAGATTTATAGAGCTTGGTTCAGGCAGGCATACCAGCAGGAAAGAACCAGGAAGAAAACCCCTGGTTGTAGCCCGAGTAACAAGAGTGAATTATCGTAAAGAACTACCCCACCCTCACCCATGATAATCCACAATCCTTTTGACAAAATACATCGAAACAAGTTATATCCCACCCAATAAAACCCTTATACATCTAAAGAAAACCCAGGGGAGAAAGGGGATAAAGAAGAGGGACCAAAATAGGTTGCAACTAAGGAGGAAGGATGGTCCAAGTCTCTGATACCAAGCGCAATTATAGAAATAGAAATCATAACCGCACCATCATCCGTGGAAAGCAATGTAGAATCCACACTACTATCCAATTCCGATCCAGTAATCCCTGCATACCTTCTGACTAAGGTCATTGTTAGCAGATGTGCACACCCAAGAGTCACAAAAATCAAACAATATAGAAATGAATGTGATATGAAGCCTAAAAAAATAAAACATCCATAGCATTTGAATAAGAGGATAGGAGGAACAAAGAATGTCACCAAACACAAATTAAATAGGACGATCTGTACTATTGTAGTCCCAGTGTCTGAACTTGACAAAGTTAAATGGCAATACTGAAGTCCATATCCCAGAAAAGGAGGGACCTCTACTGAAAACTTATGAGGGGAAAGAGTGAGAATAAAAGCCATACCTATATACTTTGATAAATAAAATCATCCTTCCCCAAAAAATCAAAATTATATCAGATGTAAGAGATGACTCACATCTACTTCCTACTGCACAACAAGGTCATCAATAGCTTTATTTGCCAAAAAATCTGCTAACATGTTTGCTTCTCGAAAACAGTGTTTGATTTCAAAGGATTGAAAAGATGTGAGCTTATCCAAAACCATATCTAATCTATACCTTAGCTTCCAAGATGAAGTTTTTCTTGAGGAGACAATGTTAAAAACCACCATTGAGTCCCCTTCAACAATAATGTTAGGAATATTCATGAAAGTGGCAAGGGTGAGACCATGAAGGAGGGCTTCAATCTCCCCAACATTATTGGAATCAGGTGGTAACTTCTTACAAGCTACTCTAATCATATTGCCATCAGAATTCCTAATAACCACCCCAGCTCCAGAGATGCTCGGATTCTCCCTAGAGGCACCATCATAATTTAATTTTGCAAAACTAGGTGGAGGAGGTAGCCAGGTGGCAGATAGTTGGGTCGAGGAAGATGGGCTAGAAGATTGACAACCATGAACTAGGAGAGATTGAAGAAGAGGCCAGTTATCATAAATAAAAAAGTCCCATTTGGTAAAATTCTTTTTGGTATGCAGTAATTTAAAATGATATGAGAGCATAACTTCAGATATTGATTTCTCTATTTTATCTATAACTTGTGCCCATGGAGTAGGTTTGTTCCTAAAAAACTCTCTCATTTCTTTCAAGCCAGATATTCCAAATGATTAAAGAAGGATCGATTTCCCAAAGGGATGCAAACGTGGAAGATTTGTGCAATAAAGGCCAAGCTTTGAAATGAACACAAAGATTGGGGCTAATAGTTGTTGACCAGCCTAGTCTCTGAAGTAACCAATACCAACAATCCAAGGCAAAGGGACATTGCAGAAATAAATGATCAGAGGTTTCCATGAAGTAACTATTAGTGTAGGTTTTTTATTTTCCTTATGTTAGGGGGTATTTATTTTTCCTACACATATATTATTTAAGCTTGCTTAGATTAATAGGAGTGGTTTATATGAGGACACGTGGCAAAATACTTCAGTTGCATGTGTAACTCTCCACCTCACATGGGTAGTTGAGTTACACACCCTCTTTTGGCTTGTTGTGCCACCTCTCATAACCACTATTTTGTCATTTCCTAAGTGGGTTATGGGGTAGTTGGGTTTCACACCCTCTTTTGGCCTTATGTGCCAACTTTCTCAACTCCTTTTTTGTCTTCATGTAAGGAGGTTATGCCACATGTTTTGGCATTTACCAAGAAGGTAAAACCTCCCACTTTTTATGGGCAATAGGAGTTAATGCACCCCTTGGATGTATATGCTTATATTTTTCTATATAATAAGCACTATACTCTCACCTTCACTAGACAAGCAGGGGAAGTGATAGCTTGGTGAGAGTCTTCTCCAAATTCTCTTATTTGTCTCTATTTCTCTCTCATGTCGAAATTATCTTCATTCAGCTATTTTGATCTTCGATCATTTGTTGCGTGAGGAGTTGCATGTGATCTACGACCGACATCAGATCTTGGCTCGGTCCTTGCTTCTCGCAGAATCTCACATGGTATCAGAGCTTATTGTCTAGTATAGCTCATTGCTTTTTTTTTTATTTATTTGAGGGATTTGAAACTTTTATTTAACTAATATTTTCCTTAAAAACTAAGTATGCTCTTCTCCTGCATTCTCATGTGATCTGGAGAATCAGAACAGTTTAAAGGAAAATAGCTTCTAGTTAAATCTGGTTTATATGTATGTGTTCTTGTAAGATCTGGATGATTGCAGCTTTGTGGTAATATTGGAAGCTTAATAAGAATTTCCAGAGTGTCCATAAGGCTTGACAAAGTCAAAAGTGACTTTTACTTCACCAAAATCAGAGTTTGGAGGACATAGTAAAAAATCAAAGTAAATTTTTTTACTGGAGTTGTTTTCATTTCGGCTTTAGTGTTCCAGCTTTTGTTCACTTTCACAAAAATGATTTATGGGTTTTCTTTCTAGTGTAAAGCGGAAAATCGCGATCGAACCCTAGTTGCTCTCCCCTCTTCCAACTCCAAGGAGAGAGAAGGGAGATTCACTAGGGTTGATGGTTTTCACTTAGGGGAGAGACTTTACATTCAAAAGAGGGGTTGAAACCCACAAGATCCAATCCCACACAATGCAAGATTGGATGCTAAATGTGTTTCAAGGGTTAAGAAAGCAAGGCTACCCTCTTTTGTAAAGAATGTGCATAGAAGAATTAAGCTAGGAATGCATAGAAAGTGACAAAGATTCGCTTATAAACTGAGATAGGGATATAGGATGAAGCTGCGGACCTGGAATTAGCAGTAAAATGTCGATACGGCGCTGTCCTGCAAATTTGAGCAAAAGTTGTCGGGACGATGGCGCCCGAGCGCCACGGTCCTCCGAAAAATCCGCGAAACGAAGGGGGATCTGTTCGTCTCTGCACAAGGATTCCAGATCTTCAATTTCAGCCGCGTACCCGCAACCTACACACAGAAAAGCGAAGACGATTGGGGGGTTAGGGATTAGGGGTTTGCCTTTAGGTCAAACCCCGGTTTTGGAATTAACCAAGAAATGAGCAAGTGCTGTAAATGTAAATAACTGTAAAACAAGTACTAATACCTTGTTCTAAGGATGTTTGTATCCTTATGTGCGAAGGTATAGATGTTGTATGTTGTTGTAGTATGTAGTAAGTGATCTCCTCTTCAATGGTTGAATCCTTGACTTGAATGCAACACTTAGCCTTGAATGGAGACTTGAAATGATCAATTGCTTGAAGGAATGCTTGAGTATAGTTTCCACGCCTTTTTCATCATCTACTTTCCCTCCATCCAAATGAGAGAGGAAAATGTAGTTTATATACTTGTCAATTAGGGCTGATAGACTGATTTTCCCGACCTTAGGCCGACCAGGAAAGTTAATTTCCAAATTGCAAACAAAAAGACCCGAGACCCCTTAGGAGACCGGGCCCAAAATAGGCCCAGGGACCAGGGCGCTGGGTGCCATGGTCCTGGGGGACCAGGGCGCTGGGCGCCATGGTCCTGGGGGACCAGGGCGCTAGGCGCTCTGGTCCCACCTCCTGGGACAGCAAGGTGCAAGGAGGTTCAGGCCAGGGTGCTTGAAAAATGCAGTTTTCAGTGTCATAATCAGGTTTCAGGGTCTCCATTCAGGTTGCGTGTTGCGTCACCATCGTGAAGACCGAAATGCAGTCGAAATTGCAAGTGTCGCAATTTTAGGACACTACATCTAGCATCGAAAAACTTTTGGGTTTCGGATGGTATTTCCAGAAAATTAATAAATTTTGTAGAAATCGAGCTTGAATAGGGCCTAAGCCATTTTTCTATCAGGGAAATTCAACAACATTTCTTAAAAGTTGCACAACTTTTGCCTCGGGTGTCAGATTTTTGCAAACAAATACTTGACGGAAAGCTAGAAATGAACACTCTCCATTATTGCAGGTCTAATTGAAATTTTTTGCCTTTGTCTATCAGATATTAAAGGTTGTATCAGCTGTTTCGTTTTCTCTTCAACTGGTCATATCTTTCTCCTCACAACTCTGTTTTTCAAAAACTAATAGTTGTTGGAAAGGTATTGAGATGAATTAAGCAGTTATAAGGCTAATTTGTTTCAGATCTTGTCTCAAATTATTTGTATTTAAAATCTCTATTGGTTTCTTGAAAGAATTGTAATATGATAAAAAGCCTTGTAAATGCACTAATTATAAAGTGCCAACCTTGTAATATTTGGGGGGGTGATTTCTGAGACTAGTGAAAAGGGGGGGTGTCTCTTGTGCCTTCTTTCTTGCACTTTTCTTGATTCTTTGCAATCTTCTTTTCTACTATCATGGATGCTATAGTTCCACTTTTAACACCATATAATTATTTTGAATGGAAATCTAAGATGATAATATATCTGAAAAGACATGGATATCATTGTGTTACTATGAGACTTGAAATTGAACCTCAAGATGCTGCATAAAAGATTAAATGGTTTAATAAATGTGATGAAGCTTTTGGTACTCTATGTATGTCAGTCTCTCTAGACCTTCTTTTTCACATTGAATCTACCACTACACCAAATGCACTGTGGACCACTTTGGAAAACCTCTTTGGTAAGCAGGATGAGCTAAGAGGTCATCAGTTAGAGAATGAACTCATAGGGTTGAATCCAACCAATTTTGATACTATACAAGACTTCTTCACTAAACTTAAGTCTGTAAGATTGCAGTTGGAATGATGTGGAACTAAGAAAGATGATAAGCAACTGATCTTGAGTATTCTTTCTAAGATTGGTCCTAACTATTCAGTGTTTGTTTCTACATTCTATGCTACAAAATGTGCCCTAGGTACCACATTCAAAATGCCTTCTCTGGATGAATTTGTTGCATAACTCACTAGGGAGCAAGACAAATTGGTTCAAATGGATACAATAAAACCCTCTAAGTCACATGCCTTAGTTGTAAATCAAGGCACAAAAGAACAAAAAGGGTCTAGTAAGCAAGATAAGAAACAAAAGAACCAAGGAGAGAAGAAAAAAGATCAGAAATCTGCTACTGCAAAAGCAGATAATCAGACCTCTTCATCAAGAGGTGAACAACCTAAGAAGGAGAAGGTCAAGTGTTCTTATTGTAAGAGGCTTGGTCATGATGAACATAAGTGTTTAAAGAAACAAATTGATCACCTTTCAAATCTTCTTGAAAAGAATAATATCAAGGTGCCTGATTCAGTCAAACGGAGTTCATCAGAAGGATCTTCTAAGGATACAGATAAGAGTAAAGGGAAAGGAAAGCGTAAGGCCCTAGTTGTTGTTGCTTCACAACCCAATTCTTAGATAATTGACTCGGGTGCTTTGCACCACATGGCTTCTTCAAAAGATGATTTCACCTCTTTAGAGCAATGTTCTATGCCTTCCATACTAATGGGTGATGACACTCCTGTTGAAGTGCATGGGAGAGGGTCTGTTGATGTGGGCGAAGGAACATTTAAGGATTTCCTTTGTGTTCCATCTTTATCAACTAATCTCCTATCTGTTTATCAAATCACTCACACTGGTTCTAGCAAGCGAGTTGAGTTCACACCAGATACAGTGGTAATCAGTGAAATGCATAATGGGTCTACTATTGCTGTGGGAAAAGCAGATCATCAATTCAAATTATATCAGTTTTCTCACTTTGTTCCTGACTCTCGTTCGACAGTTTTACTCACTCATGCAGATGAGATTAGTTGCTTGTGGCATCAACGATTTGGCCACTTGAACTATCGTTACTTGCAACAACTCAGTAAACAAGACATGGTTTCAGGGTTGCCTTCTATTCAATTTTCTGATGGAGTTTGCCAGGGATGTATTCTTGGTAAGCATCCTGAGGAGAAGTATGATAAAGGCAAAGCATGGAGAGCTCCACAGCTATTGGAGTTGGTACATAGTGACTTGGCAGGACCATTTCCACAACCATCTTTCAGCAGGGCTAAATATGTCTTAACATTTATTGATGACTTTTCCAGATTTACATGGGTACCTAACATGGTTGCATTTGTCAAGACCCATATTTTCACCCACCTAAGCTACACTTAAGGGGGGGTGTTAGTGTAGGTTTTTTATTTTCCTTATGTTAGGGGTTATTTATTTTTCCTACACATATATTATTTAAGCTTGCTTAGGTTAATAGGAGTGGTTTATATGAGGACACGTGGCGAAATACTTCAGCTACATGTGTAACTCTCCACCTCACATGGGTAGTTGAGTTACACACCCTCTTTTGGCTTGTTGTGCCACCTCTCATAACCACTATTTTGTCATTTCCTAAGTGGGTTATGGGGTAGTTGGGTTTCACACCCTCTTTTGGCCTTATGTGCCAACTTTCTCAACTCCTTTTTTGTCTTCATGTAAAGAGGTTATGCCACATGTTTTGGCATTTACCAAGAAGGTAAAACCTCCCACTTTTTATGGGCAATAGGAGTTAATACACCCCTTGGATGTATATGCTTATATTTTTCTATATAATAAGCACTATACTCTCACCTTCACTAGTCAAGCAGGTGAAGTGATAGCTTGGTGAGAGTCTTCTCCAAATTCTCTTATTTGTCTCTATTTCTCTCTCATGTCAAAAGTATCTTCATTCAGCTATTTTGATCTTCGATCATCCGTTACGTGAGGAGTTGCATGTGATCTACGACTGACATCAGATCTTGGCTCGGTTCTCGCTTCTCGCAGAATCTCACAGTAACCACATAAAGTACAAGGAAATACAACAATGATCCCTAACCTATCTAATCTGGCGCCCGTGAGGACCCTATCCCGGATAGCCAGCCAAGCGAAGGCACCTACCTTAGGAAAGCATGCAGATCCCCATTATAGTTTTATAGGCCATGATTTAGAAGATAGATGAAGAAATTTTGATTCATAGACAGCCATAACCGTATATTGGCCAGAAGGAGAGCCTAGCCAAATGAGCTCATCTTCAAGAGGAGAAAATATGATAGTTTTGGAGGAAAGTTCTTTTTGTAATTTAGTTACCAAATCTGAGGTAACGCATATGCCAGAGAAATCCTTCCATGTTGCAAGGTAATCCTGGATGTCTAAGTAATGGCAGACTTGATCACCCCAAGCTTGCTTAAGAAAATTATCAAGGGGATGTCGATCCTGAATATGAGATAAAGGTGTATGCCCATTCCATGAATCCTCCCAAAATCGAGCTTTAGATCCATTGTGGATTAACCATGAGAGGGAGGGTAAAATGTGATCCCAACAAGAAACAATGAATTCCACATGGAAGACCCTTTAGGCAAAATTAAGGTTGTGAAGATCCTCTCCCTATCCTCAGAATCAAGATATTTCAACCTCAATAGTCTAGCCCATTTTGAATTCGGATTTTGGTATAACTTCCAAAGAAGTTTCGCACCCAGTGCTTTATTTTGCAAGGGTAGATCTCTAATTCTTGCACCCCGGATGGGTTTAAGAGTGCAAACCTCCAAGCAAGAAGGGGCAATTTTTTATTTTCAGTGACATTATCTACCTAGAGAAAATCCCTCAAAATAGACGAAAGTTCCTCTATTGATCGCTTAGGCATACTAAGCACTGACATCAGGTAAATAGGGATGGCATTCAAGATTGATTTTATCATGAGTAGCTTTCCAGACAGGGATAACCATTTATGTTTCCATGATAGGATCCGTTGGGAGATTGCAGAAATAATCTTATCCCAAAAATGGTGCTTCTTTGACCCTGAGAAGAAGGGAACTCCGAGATATCGACAAGGGGAACTCCCCCACCGAAAAGCCCCAAAAACTAAGAAGATGATGTTGGACTAATGAAGAAACATTTAAAAAGAAGATTTTAGATTTTGCTGGATTGATTAATTGTCCAAAAGCCATGGAATAGTCATCAATGATTTGCTTAATAACCTGAGCTTTGATGATAGAGGCTTCCCCAAAAAAAAGAGTCTCATCTGCAAAAAGATTATGCATGTAAGGATCATTTCCTTCATTAAAGGAGATGCCTTTCCAAGTTCCCACCTGTCTAGCATAAATTATTGATTTGCTGAGACCCTCTACCATTAAAATAAATAGAAAGGAGGAGAGAGGATCCCCTTGTCTAATGCCTCTAGGGGATGAAAAGAAGTCTGTAGGAGAACCATTGATGATAATCGAAAACAAGGGAAAAGAAATGCAAGCCTGAATCCATTTTACCCAATTTTTATGAAAGCCAAATTTGATGAGGACCATGGAGAGAAAATCCCAGTCAACCTGGTCATACGCTTTCATCATATCTAATTTGAGAACCATAGAAGATTTGTTATGTAACCTAATAGAGTGCAAGATTTCATGGGCCAAAATGGCACCTTCTGGAGTTTCTCTACGAAGGACAAAGCCCCCTTGCTCTTCTGAAATAATTTTAGGGAGAATCTTAGCTAGCCGGATAAATATTGCTTTGGTAAAGATTTTGTAGAGAGAATTACAAAGTGAGATAGGGTGGAAATCCGCAAAAGTTTTAGGAATATCTTTCTTCGGGATAAGGGAAATCTAGGTACGATTAAGCTCTTTTAGCATGGTTTTGTGTATTCTGGCTTCCTCTAGAGCTAATAATATATCATTTCCCATGAAGTGCCAACATTTTTGAAAGAAGAGCATGGTGAACCCATCTAGCACCGGGGCTTTATCCAGGGCCATAGAAAAAATGACCTCCTTGAGCTCCTTCAAAGTGAAAGGAGCCATAAGCATATTATTATCTGCCTCGGATACACAATTAGAGATGGATTGCAGAAGTATATGAGAATGTTGGACTTGTTGCTTAGTTAACAGATGTGAGAAGAAAGAGACACCTTTCGTGGCTATCTCACTCTCATCCCCAAGCCTTCCATTCGTAGAGTCAATTTGAACTATTTTGTTCTTAAGGCGTCTAAGTTTAGTGGAGGCATGAAAGAATTTGGTGTTCCAGTCCCCAGCTGCAAGCCGGGTTTCCCAAGATTTTTGTTTCCAATAAATTTCTTCTCTAAGAATTAATTATTATAAGTTTGTTTCAATTATTTTTTAAAAATTTATATTATATTTTGATTAGTAATAAATTGTAAAATTGATTTTACAACAAAATTTGAATTTAAATAAAATGATTAAAATAATATAGATAATTTTTATTTTTTTAAAAAAGCATAATCTATATTATTTAAATTATGTTATTTAAATTCAAAATTTTATTTAAAATTGGTTTACAATATTATAAAATTCTAAAATAATTACGAACCAAAATATAATATAAAATTTAAAAAATTATAATTGAAAAAAATTATAATAATTATTTTGTTAAAATTATAATAATTATTTTGTTAAAATTATTATTAGATGGATAATTGAAAAAACTTATAACAATTTTTAAATGGAATATTTATTTTAAAATTTTAAAATTAGATTTATAATTTTAAAATGCAAAGACTTAAAAAAAAAAAATCAAAATCTATATAATTTAAAATATTTTATTTTATTAAAATTATTTTATTTAAATTCAAATTTTGCTTTATAAACATAATCTATATTATTTAAAAAATTAATAATTTATAGAAAATAAGTTAAACTCAGAGAAAATGAAGGTTCGCAGGGTTCCGTCTGATACAGGAGAGGCAAACAACCTGAGGCGACGAAATAATCCAGAAGCAATACAAGAGATTGATGTGGACGAAGAAATTTCTCTGGAGAGTGATTTAATGGAGCATTTGGCATTGATATGTAGGATTATCGGCCTCAAGAAGAACACAGAAACAATTAAAAAATGGGTTTATCAGAACTGGAAAACGGATTACATTTTGAAATTTCTGCCAAAAAACTTCTTTGTTGTCATCTTTGAATCTTTGGAGGGGAAAGAGAAGATTTTGCAGGAAGGAGTATGGCCTTTAGATGGCAACCCTTTTTACATACCACAATGGCATCCAAACTTTCATCCTTACAAGACAAATCCTTACGATTCTAAAAAATGGATCATGTTATATAACCTTCCAATAGAATACTGGTGAGAAGAGTGTCTTACGAAGATTGGCAGATCTCTTGGCACGATAACGAAAATTGATGAGGATGCTTTATCAGGGGATTCCTATTTTTTTGCCAGAATAAGGGTGGCAGCGATCAGAAGCATTCCAAAAGAAGTCTTTTTTATTTTGAAAAATAGGAGATGGAAGCAATCGCTAGAAATTGAAGAGGAGAAATTTTATTGTATTAAATGCAGACAAATAAATCTTTGGGAGAGTCAATGCAAAATAAGGAAGAACAAACATGCCAAAAACCCAAAAAGAGAAAGAAAAAACGGTTAATGTTGCAATTATCCCAGAAAATGACACAAATCAAAGGAAGGACGATGAAAAGGTAGGATCGAAGAATAAGGGATCATCCTCTATAGGTTGTCATGAAGATAAGGGGGAGAAGGGGTTTCTCGAGGGTCGAGAAGAGAGAACTTTGATTGAATATAAGGAAGATCAAGAGCACCCTCCCATGCATGGGTTGGAAGAGGAACCCGAAATAACAGAGGAGTGGGATTCAGAAGAGGACCCCAACATAGAAATGTTGGGTACTGTGGAGCCAAGATTTTTAAGCCAATCTGTTGGTTCCTATTTTCGGAAAACCACACGAGGGAGGAAAATCAATAAGCGAAAAAGGGAGGAAGAGGCAGTTAGGAAAGGCTATATGAGTCTTAATTTTTTTTTATCTAAATCCAAGGGAGCAGAAGACTCCCTTGGACATCAATAAATATTGCCTCATGGAATGTCAGGGGAGCATCTTCTCCTGACAAAAGGTGCTTAATCAAGCACAGTTTGGAGATTTTAAAGGCAGACTTGATACTCTTGCGGGAAACCAAATTGCAAAAGGAGGCCTTTCAAGGATTTGAGAATTGCTCTAGGAAATAGAGAATCATTTTTGTAGAAGCAAATGGCACGACGAGAGGTTTAGAGATTTTTGAGATAATGAAAGAGTTGAGGTGGACGGGTTGGATTCGGCAGGGAGTTGGATGCTATATAGAGTAAAACATAAGGTAGATAATTTGGAATTCGCCATTTTCAATATTTATGGCCCTACAAGAAATGAGAACAAAAGAGCCACTTGGAGGGAGATTATTAGCAAGAAAGCATAAGTAGGAGGTAACTTTATTATGGGGGGTGATTTCAATGCGGTCCTTGACCCCTCGAAGAAGAAGGGAGCACGAATAGGATGCAACTTCCAAGCCATGAGTGATTTTTGGGAGATGGTGATGGAGATGGAAGCGGTGGACTATATCACAAAAAATGGAGAATTTACATGAACGAATAAGAGAGTGGGTTTTACGAATATAGCAGAGCAACCGGATAGATTCTTGGTGGGACCGGACTAAATAAGAGATTTTGTCCTATGTGAATCTCAAATAATCCCAATTTCTGCCTCGGGCCACTTTCCAATTTCGCTAGAGTTTAAAAATTCTAGCAGTCCGTCGAAAGGGTATTTCAAATTCTCCCAGATGTGGTGGCAAGAGAAGTCTCTGATGGACAACCTGCAAAAATGGTGGAGTGATAGAAACATTTTTAAAGGTACGCCCTCTTTTTGTTTTATGAAAAGATTAAATTTCCTCAAGAAAAATTTGAAGACTTGGATCGAGGAGGTCTTCAAAAATATCTTTGTAGAAAAGTACAGAATAGAATAGGATTCGGAATCTTTGAACAATAAAATCATCCAGACGGGGATATTTGAAGATGATTTCAGTAAAGAGAAAGCCTTAAAATAATTGCATTTGGAGGTCTTGAAACTGGTTGGTGGATGGAGACTTGAACGCTAGTTTTTTCCATGCCTTGGTTAAAAGTAGGAGGGACCGAAACTGGATTTCAGAAATAGAAGACTCATCTGGAAATATCCTTTCAGATGAAGGGGGCATTAAGGGAGAAGCCATTATGCACTTCCCATCATTGCTTTCTAGTAATGATAACAACTATCATCCAAGCAATTCAAGCTTTTTGGAAGATATTCCTACTTTAATCAGTCTGGAAGAAAATACTTTCTTGATAGGAGAGTTCACAATGGAAGAACTGAAGGCAACAACATTTTAGCTTCACCCGGACAAATCTCCGGGCCCGGATGGATTTCCAGCGAAATTCTACCAGAATTGTTGGGGATTTATCAGGGAAGATGTCAGGAAGATGGCAGAGGATTTCAGGAAGAAAGGGAAGTTTGTCAACAATGTGAACAACACGATCATCGTCCTAATCCCCAAGAAGCATGCATGCAAAACCTTTGGGGATTACAGACCAATCTCATTATGAAATTCAATATACAAAATTATCACCAAGGCGATGGCGAATAGGCTCAAGATTTGTCTGGACAAAATTATTTCATAGGAGCAAAGTGGTTTTTTCCCAGGTAGGGAAATTACCGAGAGAATCATTGTGACTAACGAATTGGCTCACTCCATTTGCAAGAAAAAGAAGAGAGGCATGATCATCAAGCTAGATATCAGCAAAGCATACAACATGGTTAACTGGATCTTTCTCCTCTCGTTTTTAAAAAAGATTGGATTTGATGAAAGCTGAATTGGATTGGTAAAATGGTGTATTTTGTCTCTGAGATTCTCAGTGATGGTGAATGGATCTCTGTGTAGCTTCTTCGAGATAAAAAAATGGGATCAGACAAGGTGACCCAATCTTTCCATTTCTATTTGTTATGATGGCGGAAGCTTTAGGGAGGAGGATCAATAAACTAAAGGAAAATAAAATCTGGAAAGGAATCCCAAGTGTCAGAGGACATAGTTATATCCCATTCTCAATTCACAAATGACATGACTCTTTTTGGGGAGGCTACTCTTTAGGAAGCGAGAATGATTAAAGGGGTATTAGATGATTATGTCTCTCAGACGGGTCAACTTATCAATGAAGATAAATCTTCTACCTTTCTTTTGAATGTTAAGGTGGCAGAGCAGAGAAATATAGAAAAAATTCTCAGTTTCCAAGTCTCAGATCTCCCTTCAAAGCATTTGGGATCCCCTATGTTAGCAGGTGAATGCAAAATGAATCAATGGCAGGAGATAATTGACAATAGTCGCAGGAAGATTGGTGCTTGGAAAAATAGGTGGCTATCTCTAGCTGGAAATATGCAATGGATCAAAGTGGTTTTGGAAGTTGTCCCTATATACGTGGTGTCCTGCTTCAAAGTTACAAACAAGGCGGTTGGAGTAATGGAGGGCATCATGAAAAAAAAATTATGGGTTGAAGCGAAGGAGGAGTCCAAGAAAAATTTTCATCTTATCAGATGGGAAAACATTTGTCTATCAAAAGAAAATGAGGGAGATGGGCTTCGAAAAATGTTGAAATAGAATAGAGCCCCTGGGGATAAATTGGTGTGGAAGGTTGTCCAGGAATCAGACAAATTATGGACTAAAATATACAACAAAAATACTTGGATTCAGGGGAAAAGGAAATAATTCTGACTTTGGCCAATCCCATAGGAGGCTCTGCAATTGGGAAATTTATGTGTGATAGTAGGTCGATCATCACAAAACATGTATCATGGAGAATTGGAAATGGCAGAAAGGCGAAAATGTGGCAGGACTCATGGAACAAAGAGGAGAGTCTCTCGGAGACATTGGGTTTCCTGGAATGGATCCGAATGGTGGAGGAATCCATTGGAATTTGTGTTGGAGACTACGTGACTAGAGAGTCCGATATAATTTTTTACTCTTGGATTGATCTAGGAGGAAGGATCCCTGCTTCGGACTGGGAGAGATTGAAAATCATTCTAAATAGTCATAGGGTTAAGCTTTCAGCCTTAGAGGATGAAGTTTTCTGGACAACAACATCATCAGGGAGATATTCGGCCAAGCTGGGATATTTGATCCAAACAAATGAACCAACGGTAGAGGCTTGGCCCAGTACGCTATGTTGGCACAAATATGTCCTGCCGAAGGTGGGAGCTTTTTTATGGATTGCCCTTCAAGATAGGATTTTGACAAGTGGTAGATTGAAGAGATTAAGTATGGCAGGTCCCTCAAGATGCCCCTTTTGCAAGGCCAGTGAAGAGATGATAAACCATATTATTTTTTAGTGCCAATTTGCATACGGAATCTGGAATTGGTTGCTGAACTCATTGGGATGCTCAGACGTTAGATAAAAAGGCTTCGAGAATTTCTATCGAGTTGGAGATGTAAGGACAGAAAACACACTAGGAGTGATATTTGGATCTTTGCCCCATCATTGTTAGTATGGCACCTATGGAAGGAACAAAATAGGAGAATTTTTGAAGGGAAGGAATTGAGCGGCTCAGAATTAATCCACAAAATCCTTCTGGTTATGGGTGAAGTGGCCAACTCCAACCAAAGATGTAAGAAGAACCTGTAATTCAACTCATGGGATGGAGAGATTCAAAGAAAATGGAGGTTCTTATCTAACCCAAGAGGGGTGGTATCAAATAAGGGAATCTTGAGGAAAGATGCAAGATGGATCTGTTTGACAGAAGGCAATTATAAGCTCAACTTTGATGGGGCTTCCAAAGGGAATCCGGGGTGGCAAGGGCTGGTTGTGTCATTAGAAACATGGAAGGGAAGGCAGAATGGGTTTAGTCGAAACATTTGGAGGTAGCCACAAACAACGAGGCAGAAATGGAGGCTTTAACAAGTGGTATCTTATTATGCATCAAAAAGGGTTATAAAAGAGTTGAAATAGAAGGAGACTCCCTCTTGTGTGTGAATGCTATCAATAAAGGACATATTCAGAATTGGAAGCTAGTAAAATGGGTAGAGATCATTAATGATTTGACGACTCAATTAGATTTCTTCTCAGTTTCACATGTGTATAGGGAGGCGAATCGAGTGGCAGACGCCCTGGAAAATATTGGAATTCTTCAAAAAGAAGGTGAAATCATTAGTTCCAGTTCAGACTTGTCAGGGGAAGTAGTGTCCTTTCTAGGATGGGACATGCCAGGCCAAACATCTAGAGTTGATTCCACGAGAGAATAAGTCAGCGATTCAGTAGGAAACTGTAGAAAGTCTGGAAGTTTTTTTTGAGGGGGGACATATTTTGCAGGATTTGATGCTTTTTTGGGATGACCAATATTGAAAAGAGAAGTTAACTTTCCCGTCCAGTTATCCTTTTTGAGGAGGAAGAGATCATCATTTAGATAGCACTGATCTGAGATGGTATCAAACATCTGTTTTGGGATAACCCGTGTTTGTCGAGAGGAGGAAGTTGATGATCAGATTAGGAGGTTGTTCATGCTGGAAGAAGAATATCTTTTGCCAGCGGTGAAGAATATTATTGGGGAAGATTTTCCAGAGGACGGGCATAAACATGATGGGGAAGTTCTGGAAAAGTTTTACAGAATGGTGTCGGAGGGAACGGGTAGGAGCGATAACACTGTAAGGGTAAAAAATAAGTTTGCCCAAGAATGATTTAAGGTGGCATTGGATGCAACTTTATGCTCTATAAATCCCAATCCAAAGGAAGGACTGGTGGCGGATGTCTTTGACACGAAGGCTGTGAGGGAAGGGAGAAAGATGGTCGAGGCTTTGTAGATTTTCAAGGAGGGCATTCTGAAGTTTGAGAAGGTGTCTTTTGCAAACTTCCTAAGTATTAATGCAAATCTTCTCTCAGATGAAAAGGTGGAAGGGCTAACATATTGAGCGAGGGGTTCATTGATATGACCGCATTGGCAAAGACATCCACCACGAGTCCTTCCTTTGGATTGAGATTTATAGAGCATAAAGTTGCATCCAATGCCACCTTAAAGCATTAGTCTTAGGTGTTGTTTCTATTTTGTTTTGTTGTTGGCCGATATGAGGCTCTTCTATATGTACTTATGCTTTTTCAATTGATCAATGAAAGGGGCTACCCCCATAATGGTAGAAGCTTATCAATAAAAAAAAAAAAAAAAAATCTATATTATTTTATCTATTTTATTTTATTTAAATTCAAATTTTGCTTTAAAATTGGTTTTACAATATTATTATATTCAAAAATAATAACCAAAATATAATATTAAATTATAATCAATAATTAAAAAAAACTTATAATAATTTTTTTTTAAAACTTTGTTAAATAAAATTATAAAATCTAATTTTTAAAAAATTTTAATAAATATTCCATTTAAAAATTATTATAAGTGTTTTTCAATTATTTTAAAAAAAAAATTATTATATTTGGATTAGTAATATTGTTAAACTCATTTTAAAGTAAAATTTGAATTTAAATAAAATAATTTCAATAATATAGATATAAATATTCCATTCACAAATTATTATAAGTTTTTTCAATTATTTAAAAAAAAATTATATTACATTTTGATTAGTAATATTGTAAAACTGATTTTAAAGCAAAATTTGAAATTAAATAATATAATATAAAATTCAAAAATAATAATTAAAAAAAAAAACATAATGATTATTTTGTACATATGCAAACATCTCAGGTGGCTTCTTGCCATGGTTTGGATCATTGGATATATCATAACGAATTTGTTTCTAGGCTTGGGACAAAATCCTACACCTAGCTGGGGGCAAACTCTTGATCATTTTGAGTTTAATCAAACAGTTAGACAACTCTTATCAAGCGAAAACTGAGACACATCCAACATTGAACACAAGATCAAACTATCAACTATCAAGATATCACGAAATCAATCTAAGCACATCACACATTTTTCAGTGGATAATATCTTTTTGAATGATGATTGTAATATGATTGTTCAACTTTTCTATATTGATTTTCGTTATCATGATTTCTGAGTGATAAATACATGTTAATGCATAATGAGGAAACTAGAGTTTTCTTTCAATGCATATGAAAGTATTGAGCATGCAATAGTTAAAGGAAAAGATTGTAGTTTCAAAAAATCACTAATCAAACTATTACATAAAATTAAAAATAATAATTGAAAAAAAAACTTACAATAATTTTAAATAGAATATTTATTTAAAAATTTATAAAATAAATTTTATAATTTTAAAATGCAAAGTCTATTTAAAAAAAGTATAATCTATATTATTTAAATTGTTTTATTTAAATTTAAATTAATATTAAAAAAATTACTAATCAAAATATAATATAAAATAAAAAATAACAATTGAAAAAAAAATTTATAAATTAGATTTTTAAGAAAAAGCTTTTAAAATTAAAAGTTTTTTTAAACTCTTTTTTTTTATAAAGAAGTCAAAGTTTACAAAAAAAACTAAATGCATGTGGATGGCTATAAAGACAAAACGGGTTTTACTAATCAAAACATAATTTAAATTAAAAAATAATAATTGAAAAAAAATTATAATTAGATTTCAAAAGAAAAAGCATTTAATTTAAGAAAAAAACATTTAATTACTTTTAAAGTTTTTGAAACTCTTTTTTTTTTAAAGAAGTCAAAGATTATAAAGAAAAGATAAATGGATGTCCATGCAATGAAATTATATTGTTAAAAATATTAATATTAACCAATTGCATAATATGTAACTAAAATTTTAGAAAAGGGTAAAAATAGTAGGGATGCTCTATAAAATAGAAATAAACTTCTTTTGAAAGACTCCTTTTCATATACAAGCAATTTTGCATAGTAGCATCACTAGGAGAATTTGAGTAGCGAATACATTAATATGGAGCACAAAAGAAAGAAGGAAGGTGAAATAGAGGTTCTATAGGCTACGGTAAGGATATTTTGAGCAGCAAATACATTGACATGGAGCATAGAAGAAAGAAGGAAGGTGAAATAGAGGTTCTAAAGGCTACAGTCAATTGTGAGAAGTGAGATTTAAAGGTCTTTATCAGATTTGAAGTTATTGGTTACAGTAAATACATCTATCATTGATTCCTTTAAATTTCTTTCCTCAAATTAGTATTATGTGTGTTGTCTCAATTTATTTTTATTGTTCTATCAGCAATGTTTTCTTTTTCTTCTTTTATATATACACGTTACTTGTCAAATTTGCTTCTCGTAGTCTATTCATATTTTTAATGAGAAGTTATACATACCCTAGGATTTGAACAAGTTGTATATATCCTTTATTCATTCTTGTCTTTTTCTCTCATATATGCAAGTTTATCTTCCTTAATGTATTCGTCATTATGTAAGTTTTAACATCTCTTTGAGAACTAAACATATTGAATATATCCTTATATTGTTGTGGTTCATGCTTTTAGAAGTTTTGCTCACACCCACGTTTAAATGCATGAAATAGCACTAGGGGCTAGCTTCATAAGCATTTCAAATAGTTACTGTAGTTAAGAAAAATATCCCCAAGATCTTGAAAAATGATCCTTGAAAAATGTTATGTTTTTTATATGTGCTTTTAGACCATTTCAAGAATAGGAAACTAAAATTGGAGTAAAGTAGTTTTGATTTAATAGTTAATTTTTTATTATTATTAAAAACATATAAGTGAGTTAAGAAAATAATTGAAGTTCTATTATTATTATTATTCTATTTAAAATACATATAAATATTTTTATATATATATATTTTTTAATTTATAAACTAAATTAACATATTTAAAAATAAATTAGACTCAACTTATTTTATATATAGAATAAAAAGAACAATTATTTAAACTATACCTTTTTAAAAATAAAGTAGATTTATCATAATTTATTATGTGCTTTTGAAAGCTCATGTTTAATATAGTCTATAAGTATTTAGTGTAGCCTGCGTAGAGGATTATCCATCTAAGCAAATTATAAAATTTTGCCTAAAGCTTGAATGACCTTTTCTCTCCCTTACCTTCAGTGAGAATTAATTGATTGCCAGAACAATATAATAGATATAAGCATACACAAGTGGCTTAGATTAATGATAAACATGTGATGAATCTCAAATAACTTTTTCCTTGAAGAAGCGTTATGGAGTTATCATTCTAACAAATTCAAAAATGTTTATTTCAAGTACTCCAATTAGGGGATACACCTAAAATACGTGTTGAAAGACAGATCAATGTGCTAACTAGATACCTTGAAGAACTAACTTTCATGAAGTTGAAATACAAAACAATTCTTCTTTTCCAATTCTTGAATAGATCATTGACTAAATGAGCTCTATATAGGTTGGAAATGAGGAGTTTTCATATAAATAATATAATGATAACATGACAATAGTAGTTAGTTTTATGACCTATAAATTTGTAATAATAAGAGGACTTAGTCAGAACCCTAACCCCTAACCCTTCTTTCTGTTTTGTCTTCTATGTCTAATGTCAAATAAAATAGAGGATTTACTAATAATGCTTGCAAGATTGCAAATATCTTAATCTTAAGGTTATTTGTTTTGAGAATTTTCCTAATTGGAAAAGTTACAATTTCAAGTTTTTTGTGAAAACTTAACCAATCAATGAAAACTAACCCATAAAAACATATTGCCATAACATAGACTCCATTCACCATAACCATGTGAAGTAGCTATCCAAGGTCTTTTTGACAAATAATTTGCTTGAATTTTAAGGATAACAAATAATTGCTTTTGCTTTTAGGTCTCGTAATTTGCAGACAAGAGTGCAATATGAAATTTAAGAAATGGTATATAGATGAGATTTGTCACTTAGATGGTGGTACTTTGTGATTTTGGTATAAATTAATCTTTTATATTAAGTTTAAAATATTTATCTTCTACTACTCAATATTCATTTAAAATCTAAAAATAATTTCAAATATGTGGCATTTTCTACATATAATTCACATAACCTTGCATCATTTTTTTTGTTATGATACAGAGAAATGTTACATATATGTTGCTCTTTTCTATTTCCATGCAAGTGAGCAAGATTTCATGCAATGCATGTGCATGGGTGTCCAATTGGTTGACAAAGTACCACTACCGTCTTCCAATCAATGTCATCCTTCGTATAGAGGAATTAAGTGTTCTCTTCTGATTAAGACAAAAAATGGTCAATAGAATTGACAAAAATGGACTAGAGAATAGTCAAATGAAATTTGAAAATTATGCTTCATACTTTAACTTCCTCTATGGTTCCAAGGTCAAAATGAACTTAGATGTAAAATTTTATAGTCTACAAATTGACATTAAAGATTTATGTGATTGATCAATTTCTCAATACCATGAGCTTTGAGACCTTTACCTTGATGGATGTATTTGGAAAGTCACTATTAGGCCAATAGTGACAATAAAAAAACACCACCTATCTAAACAACTCAGGTTGAATTTCATGAGATTTTCTTAAGGGACAATCACAGATAAGTTACCACATAGAACCACTTGAAGAATGGTTGCTTGCTACTCTTAAGTTTAATTATTCAATCAAATTCACGGTGCATCAGGTTATGCCATCATTCAGGTTGTTAAATGCACAGTATGGGATACCTACATAATATGTCGTGAAGTCCAACACCCCAATCAAAGTTCGAGCTCTTCTTAATGATATTGAAAATGAAGAGATATTACTAGTGCATAAATGGTTAACAAAGTGAAAACTTCTTACAAATTTTGAATAACTATTTACACATTGTATCTATGACTAAATTCAATGCTTACAATATAGTATAGATGATGTTTTGACAATTACTATTACTGCATGAATGATTAACAAAGCAATTCTAATTCCTTTTTACAATATCATTCTGATAAATCATACTTTATCATTGAATATATAAATATTGCATATTTCAAAGCTTGATATCTCTTGACATACTTAACTTAGATTTAAAAAAAATATAGGTATGCTACTTTTATTGCCTATATTTAAAAAAAATAAAAAAATATTAAAAGTCATATATATTTATATTAAAAAATCACTTTATTTACAAGATTATCAATAAAAAATAAAAAAATCTATTTAAAATAAACATTTACTTTTTCAATATAAAGGAATTTTTAAAAATGCCTATAAAATCAATCATTCCTATAAATTTGCTCCTATAACACCATTTTTTTTCATCCAATCATATGTGGACGAATAATTTCTAGTTTAAAAATATAAATCTCAACTTCGTAAAAATCAAGTTTATTTTGAAAACAAAAATAATAATCACTTTTGGTTGGTGCAAGAAATCAATTATTTAGGATTAAATGAATGCAATAGTATTGCCTATGGCTAGAACTAATATTATTAAAAGATATTCTTATCAAAAGAAATAATAATAAAAGATAGATTATTCTATTTATGCACATTTATTTTCTAATTAGTAATATTAAAAATATATATTTTTAAAAAATTTATCATATAAGAATTTTTCAAAATTAATATAAATATAAGCATATGTTTGAGATTAATTCTACAATTTTTTGTTCATTTGAGATTTTTGTGCTCATTGCACGCTTTACGAGACATTATTGTGTTCGTTAGCATGTTTTTCCTTCCTATTTTTCCTTTTTTTCACTTAGGTGAAATCTAGGTGCAAATCGGGTTTACACCAAGTATGCCATTTAGGTGCAAATCGGGTTTACAAACCCAATTTACACCTCTTTTCACATGTTTTGCCCTATAGGTGCAAATCAGGTTTATAAACCCGATTTGCACATATTTATTACACTTGAGTTATGAATTATTCATTTGGGCAATTTGATTAGGAGTCCTCCTCTTTCGATTATAAGTCTTTTTACTTCATTTTAATAATCATTGTTACCTGATTAAGTTCATTTGGAATCGAGCTAGGAAGATTTCCCCAATTTTCAACTCAGATATGTATTCTTTTTACTGATTTCTTAGGGTTTTGAAAACCCTTTTTATTTTCAAATTCATGTAGGTTTTTCCCTATTTTGATTTTAAAATATGTATCTTTGCGTGATGCCATTCGGGATTTTCATCTCCCAAATGACTTCACATTATCATTGACTATTTTATTTATCACTGTTTAGCAGTGGTGTGAGGCGAAGGCCATAGGCCTACCACACACCACGCAGTGGTGCGTGGCGAGTCGGCAACCTATGCCCCGCACCATAGTATTTCCCTATGAATATTGTTTGCACTACCCGTTGTGGTGTGGGTGGGGCCATCAACCCTGTCACACACCATATTTGGGTGTGTGACGCGTCAGTGACCCCGACCACCACCACCTCCATTTTATATATGTTATGATACCAAGACGTGGTGTTGGGCGGGGTCGTAGGCCCACCACACACCATACGATGGTGTGTGGTGGATCTGTGACTCTGTTCACCACCACCGATTATTCCTTCCTTTCCTTGCAAGCTGAACTTGGTGGTTGACAGATTTACAAACCCACCTTACACCAAACATGGTGTTTGGCGGGTTTGTAACCCCGCAAACCACCGATCGATCTTCCTTTTGTTTGAGGTGTTCGACGGGTTTGCAAACCCACCATCCACCTATGTTGCTTTATTTTAATTCCTAGAGGTGTTTGGCGGGTTTGTAACCCCACCCAACACCTAATTTTGCAATTTCACTTTTTAAAGTGTAATTCGGGTTTATAAACCTGAATTACACCAATGTTTGTTTTTCCTAAGTGCAATTCGGGTTTATAAACCCAAATTACACCTTGATCCACGCTTTTTAATAGGTGTTTTTTTCAAGCTTATAAACTTGAAATTCATTTATTTCACACACATAAATTATGATTTTATATCCAAATTACTTAAGAAATATCAAGTTATCAAAGAGGGTTTTGGAAACCCTAATGGCTTCAAATGTATCATTCTTTAAATATTTTTAAATTCAGGTGAACAAAATGATTGGTCAAATGTATCATTATAATACTGATGGTTTATCCTTTTTCTTAGTTTTATTATTATATCAATGATAGAAGCTTCTCCAAAAAAGAGGGATGAAATTCAAGAAATAAGACCCTCATCCGGTCTTTCCTTCCTCTTCAGTCAATTCAAACAATGATCACATAAGAGATTTAGAGATAGGTCATGTTGACCTAGCTGAGTTTCTTAAGAGGATTGAGAAACCACCATCATATCGTATCATGAAAGTTGTTATCAACAACATAATTCATCTGGTGGCTGCTTTTCCAATGTCAGCTCAAGACCTTGAATTTGCAATAGCAATTGCAAATCATTTTGATCCAGTCAGTAGAAGTGTAAAGGATGAAAATGAGAAGATATTGATCAGACTTGATGAGGAATTATTTTATTCAGTCTTTAAGTGTCCCGGTATTGAGGCATATTTTGGCATTACAATACAATCAGCCACAGCTTATTTTGACACGAATTCTGACAAATGTAGAAAAAACATGAATGATAATTGGTTGAAGACCTTGAGACCTACCATTGCAAGATGACCGAAAACTCTTCCCATATGTGATTTCGTCGAAGAAGTCAATGATTTAATAGCTCTTTTAAGTAGATTTAAAGGACTTCCCACCTCCAACACTTTCTATAAATGGATGTATCAATACAGTCATGAGATCAGGCAAAACAAAGAGAAGATATTTTGGGAAAAACAGTTAAGTGATGCTATTTGTGAATAGCTCACCAATGTACCTACCACACTCAAATTTTACATAACTTCATACTTGGTGTATGCTACAGCTCCAATGAGACATTTGTTTGGATTGTCTACAACTAGTGATAGGAGGCAGATTGAGGTACATAAATACTATTCCTAGTTGGTTCTTCAAAAAAGTCATAGTCATTTCTGGAGGGTAAATGATGCTTTCTTCGGTTATTATATAGTTATGTTGAACAAGAATTTATAAAATAAAAGGGTATCTGATCATGCCTGGGAAGTGGTTAATCAATATGGATGCATGCTTATCCATTTCCCAACCTTCACATATCTCAGGGTTGGTTGCTTCACTAGTGAGCCTTTCATGCTCCCTAGGTATTGCTCTGATAAGATTGTATTGATGGAGTTAGCTCATCAAATGAATGTAGTTAATGAGGCCCAATCATGTTCTCATAAAACAGGTTTGAAGTTTTCTCTTTCCATTGATAGATATTCCATCAATTCTATCTTTAAAGCTATAGCAATGAAAGAGGAGATGAGGAGAGTTACCATGAGGTTCTTTAAAGCCAAGAAGGACTTTGACTATAGAGGAATGAGAAATAAGTTGAAGAAGGTGTATGTTCATGTGCATCAAATTGAGTATGTTTGGGTTGATTGGAGATCCGAGCATGATGTGAGAAAACTTGACTAGTGCTAGATGATAGTTGAGCAAATTGAAAACTTTGGTCTCGCTGATGTTCTCGATGATCTTGAGGAAGATGGGGATATCTTAGATCCTACATATGAGAATAAAAAAGTTTCTTCTACTCCTTTGCCTCTCATTCAATGGTCATAAAAGGAATGTACTTCCATCGGGGAGTGGTTCCAAAGTATTCTCACAAATACCAATGTTTGGCTGACTACGCATGGTGTTCCATTGAAACCTTTCTCATCTAGTTCCGATGATGACACTGTTACCCCAATGGGAAAAAGATTAGAGATCAGAACCAAGAACAAACAAGATCCCAATACTGCAGTCAAAGCTCCCAAACTTAAATTTACAGTTGGAACTGAGAAAGGAAAAGGTCAAGGGGAACCCTCGAGTTCGAATGCTCATGAGACACAAAGGTTAGAAGTTCTGAATGAGAAAGAGGAGGGCGAACATCTCAACGAAGAATCAATTAATGTTGATAAATTGGAAGAGGAACAAGAAGGTGATCAAGAACAAGGTGAAATTGGTGAGAAAGAGTTACCACAAGTTGATAAGTCCTTATCCCAGGTATCTCTATCCACACTTACATCTATCCCTACTTTTGAATCTGAGCCTCCAGTGGTTACTTTTATTTCTTCTTCAAATATTATTCATGTATCCTACACTAGTGCTAGTGAGTTCGCTTTAGACACACCCTATGACAATATCAAGAACGTGTTCTCAACCTTTCCCACATTATCTGGAGTGTTTGCAACCATGATGGATGATTTTGATAAATTCATGAATGAAGTAGTCCCTAGATCCGATGAATCATCCCTTGAGAATCCTCCCCATATCATTACCATAACCACTCCTCTTGTAACCAACACCATTCAGGATTCTATTAATCCCTCTTAGGCAGTGGTAACAGGTGAGGATGATGATTCAGTTTTACCACCTTGATTGATGTTAAATGCACCTAAGAGAAATAAACAAGTTGTCTCTCCTAAAGATTTTGATTTCAGTCAACTTGTTCCTGTCAAACCCAAGACTATCAAGAAAGCCAAAACTTTGTCAAGGGTTAAAGTTGACAAGAATAAGGACAAGTATGCTAAGATTGCTAGTCCTCCCCCAAATGCAATTATTGGACAAGTCCAGGACTCAGACTATGTTATTCAAAGGATTGATCTAGGGAAGCAAACTCATGATTTTGTGGCGCAGGATGCTTAGTTCACCTTGGAGGATTTAGTTTCCAATATGATGAGGACAAAGTTAAGAAAGATCAGCCTAAGGAACAAATTGAGCAACTTACCTCAATTCTTATCAAAGTGACCAAGTCTTCAGAATTTGTTGAACCAGTAGCTTCATCTTTGGATGAACACGTTGTCAAGAGAGCTGAGCAGGCCGCATCAAGGAGCAGAGCTGTATGAGAATGGATGGATCGAATGCTAAGTCAAGGTACATGGCTCCTAAGTTTGGCTTGCATCATTGTTAGCAACCTTGATGTTGTAAGGATAAATGTGGATAATACAATAGGAATTTTCTCTGAGGAGCTTGAAACACAAGGAAATAATTTTGAAGCCTGATTGAAATTTGAAGACTACGATCTAGACGATCTCATTCAAAACTGTGTGATCCCCTCACGACACATGTACATTGAGCAAAGAGAAGCATTGGAGCACCCAATGAATATCCTAGAGTGCCTGGTCAAATATATGAGGAAGGTTAAAAAAGAATGTGCAAATAATAAGGAAGAGATTGTTGCAAAACTCTCTAAGATCCCATGTGCTTTCCTAGATGAGAATGAAAAGGTACTTGAAGTAGATGAAATCATCATTGAATAATTTAGCTTGCTCGTGACTATTGAGATTGATAGGGAGGATTTCTCTTTATCCTTAATTGATAAATTGGTTGATCTCTAGTTCATTCTGGAATTTCTGGATCCTATTTTGAGGAAGCACAAGAAATGTTGCACCAACTTGGAAGATTCCATCACCAAGGTCAAGGTCATCACTAGCAATACCTAGGGACCTGGTGGAATTAAAATGAAGAATGCTTTTCTGAAGTTTGAGGAGTTCCAAAAGCATAATTCAGCTTAAGGGAAAATGACAGTCATTTTCATGTCTTTCCAGAGACTTTTCATTTTATCCATTGACACTTCAGGTGTCTTTTTGTAATTACTCTTGTGCACTTGTTGAGTGCACAAGTCCTAAGACAATTTGAACTCTTCTTTTGACTTAGTCTTAGAATTAGTTATAATTTGCTATTTTCATGTTACACCCCTCTTATATATATATGCGGGTTATTATTGTAAAAAGGATCTTTTTCCATCTATGTTATGCACCAAAACTCTGCCCAAGTGAAAAGCAAATTGAGACTTTGTGTTCTTTTTGTTAATTTTCAATTTAATCAAGAAGTAGATAAGCTTGGAATTCAAACTTTGTTTTGAGTTCAATATTTTATGTGGTATGGATGTTCTTATGTCATTGGTATCATATTTTCTTGAATGATTAACGTTGGTTATAGTCATTGGTGTTGAATATTGAAGAACTTTTGAGTCTTTACAAGTAATCTTTGAATTGCTTTGGAAATTAAAAAAATGGGAATTAGTTGAGATAAGTCTTTGAGCTCTTACAAGTTATCTATTGAGTTTCATTTAAAGGATAAGAAGTAACGTATTTGTGTTATACGAACAATATGGCTAGAGTAGAATATCTTTCAATATATTTATCAGTCTTTGAGCTATCAATATATTTTGGGTTATAGTGGTTGATAGGAGTTTTAGTACATAGAAAAAATCTTTGAGTTCCTAAGTGTGCAAATTCCCATCCCTAAGTCATTTTCAGAAAATGGAAGTAACAAAAGACTTTGTTCTTTCATGGACACTTTACTTTCCAAAGTTAGTATAATATTACTGCAAGTTTTCAAGTTATTTAAGTCGAGGAAAAATCTATTCTTTCAAGAGAATTAGATAAAACTGGTTCTGAAAGAAGAGAACTAAGTTATTATTGTATCTTGGATTAGTGTAAAGTTAGCAGGTAGGACAAATAGAAAATAGTTGCAGTAGAAAGGGGGAGCCTTCCGTTATAATTAGGAGGGAGCATTTCTGAAAAATGTTATCTTGAGTGCTGTTGTGAAACACTCATTTTGTAATCCTTCACTAGTTTACAAAATTTTCACCCAAGAGAACCATTGATTTCAACAAGTACAATGTCTATTTCATATAGGAAATGCCTTAGAATAATTATTATTAATATTTCTTAAAATTTAATTTCATCAAATTTATATTAAAAGAATAATAATCTAAATTATTATTTATAAAATAAAATAGTAAGACAATTGAAATATTGTAAAGATGAACATAAGATAATTATATTAAAAAAAGCAAAATATTTTATATTCTCAAAATTTAAAATACTTGTATATTGTTTATTATTGTCAGTATGGTTTTTGGATTAATTGATTTTCTTTAATTAGCATTATATTTTTTTTTTATGTATTAGCATTTATTTTTAATTCCATTGAACAAAAAATATAAAATTATCTTTATATTTAGCTTAAATTTTATGTATTATTGTTTATTTATAATTTCCTTGTATTAAAATTATTTTTAACACAAAAATATGTAATGGAAATCATATAGAAGAAATAATAGTTGTAATTCTAAAAAATAAATATTAATAATTATTATAATTCTATTGTAACCAAATTTATCTTTGATTTTTAATTTTAAGTTAATTATATTTTATAATATATTTTTTATTCTATTATATTGTTTGTTGTCATTGCAGAAAAAAATAATATTTAATAATATTATTAAATTAAAAAAAAAATTAATTATTTAAAAAAAAAAATTAAATGATTTAAAAATTGTTTCACAATAAAAATTATTAATTTTTTTAAATATATATTTTTATTATAATATGTAGATTACCATCTTTCTGAATTGAATTGCATTACTCAATTTATTGTAAATATTAAAAAACATATACTAAAATTAAATAATATGTACTATCTTTTAATTGTAGTTAGGGTTAGGGTTAGGGTTAAGGTTAGCTTAATTTTAGTGTTAGTAGGGGTTGGTTAAAATAAGGTTTCCATTCTAAGATAAAGCTTAGGTTAGGGTTAGCATTAGGGTTCAATTAGAGTTAGAGGTAGTGTTATTTTGAAATTTAGTTTAAAAAAATATTATTAGTTTTCATTTTAGAAAATATGTTGTATTTAAAAATATTATAAAATTAAAAAATAATTATTTAAAAAATATTAAAAATTTCAATGATTTAAAAATTATTTTACAATTAAAAATTAATTAGAAAATGTATAAAATTATTTTATTACAATATGTAAAGTACCATCTTTTATGACTTGAATTACTATCCTTTTTTTATCGGTAAATATGTCTTTATATTGATTATCAAAAAGGATTTACATATTATGTACAAGTTTCGAATTCCATAAAAAACAACCAACATCTACAATTCCAGATCTAGAAGCTCGTATATTACATATTCTTACTATCAAAATGGGTTATTGTTCTCTATACATAATATTATCAAAAAATAGAAATTAACAGAAAGGAACTCGTTCATTGCTCGTTGCTCCACTACGCGCTTCTCGTGATCCTCAACTACCTTTACACCTGTCACATCGTTGGGAGCCACACCTTGGGCTAGCACAGTTGAAGAAGAGCCTTCCAACAGATGGTAACGTTGATTTGAATTGACAAAACCAATCAGCCTACCTTGCTTCCTCTTGGGGATAGTGGACGCCTTCATTTGTTCCTGGTTGTCTTCTTTTGGAAACCACTTCACAACTTCTTCCCTCACCGATTAGGCTTCCTTGGATTTCAAAAACTCCTTTATCCTCTACAGACCAATTTGTGTCAAATCCCGCCTAACTTCCTTATTTCCATTAGCACTCCATAGTAGGAAAGGTCAGAGAGGTGGTATGAATTCCTCAATGTGGAGCTAATCTCCACCTAGACATACATAGCCTTCACCTTTTCGTGCCATCCCTATGAGATTCACCAACCCCCAACACCAATTATCTTTCACACATGAATGCATCAAACCAAAATACTGACTCCTTTGATACAAACTCAAGACGACAGGCTAAGAATAGCGAGGCGATGTCGATGTTAGTTCGATATTGATTTTCAACTTTTAGATATTTGTCATCCAAGATGATTTTCACCCTTGTCTAGAAAGGCCGCCTCTAATAATTTGAATACATTGGACAAGCACTCATTTGAGATTTTTCCCCAGAAAGCCACCATAGGTTTAGTGGTCTTGAGAGAGAAGTTAGCCTACATCGTGACGACCTCTAACACTCACCAAATGAGAAGCTTCACCAGCACACCTTCTTTCCTTAGCACCAAATTTACAATGATAAACTATCCGTCCACTTCAGAAATTAATTCCCTCACATATTTGTCCCATGCAGTGCAATAAATTTATTTGGGACTTCTAATGCCACTTCTTCACTATCAATGTACAAAATATTCACTAGAAATAGAAACGTGTTTTCTTTCACGTAAGAGATCTGCAACCAAGTGATCCTTTCACAGGGAAATCATATCTGCTAACCACCCACTTTCAATTCTCCTTGGCTGCGCTTCCACTCGCCACCACCTCAGCTAGTTTGTGCATACCATGGTCTGCAATTTGGTTTTGAATTCCCCCCAATGTCCTTTAGCATGATGAAAAGGACCTCTCTCATCCCAAGCAAGCTCTTGGGCGACCAACCATGCCAATTAATAAATGCATACCACTTAAAAGAGCCATTGCCTTCATTAAATTCGACCAATACCGACTAACACCCACTCCCATAATGGATAATTACTATCTGTTCAAATTCAAATTCTTAATCTAGTCATCCCACATCCTGCGACATGTTAGTGTTTATCAAGACCATTTAACCTCACCAGCTTGGATGGAAAATTCCAATTTGGCTTCCATATTACCATCCTTGAGCACATGAGAAACTTCAAATTTACTGAAGTTAGATAACAATCGTTTAATAACCTGGATGATTTTATCAATCTTCCAATTTTCAACATAACCTTTTGTTATTGCATTCACCATGATTTGTGAGTCTCCTTCTAGATGGAGATTGTCCACATTCAACTTTCTAACCACACTAATAGTTAGGAAGGCAGCCCGTGCTTCCGCTTCATTATTGGTTCCTCAACTTAGCCTTTGACTACAACAAGGTACAATACATCCCTTGCAATCTTTTGCCACACAACGTGCACCTATTAGTCCTGGGTTCCCTCTTGCAGCACCATCAAAGTTTACTTTGATCCAATCTTGTTATTGTGGAGTCCATTTTGTAATCTCGCTTTTAGTATGTAAAGGATGCACCCTTTTAGGCTCATTAACAAGCAATTGAAATACCATCCTTAATCTAATGTAAATAGTAAATAAAATACATCAGAATTAAGTAACATGTACCATCTTTTAGTTATAGTTAGGGTTAGGATTAAGGTTATCTTAAGGTTAAGGTTAAGGGTTGGTTGAAATTAAAGTTTCCATTCTAAAATAAAGCGTAGGTTAGGGTTAGTATTAGTATTAGGGCTCAATTAGGGTTAGCGTTAGTGTTAGGATTCAAGTACAAGATTACCATTCTAGGATAAAATTTGGGGTTAGGGCTAGCATTAGGGTTCAATTAGGATTGGAGATAGTGTTCCTAAGATTTAAATTAAGGTCACACGTAGTATTAGTGTTAGGATTCAATTAGTATTAGGGACAAGATTGGAATTATGTTTAACATGTTATATTAGGGTTAAGATATAATTAAGGTTATGATTCTATCTACAATCCTAAATATGATCATAATTTTGACTGTAACCCTAACACTAGGAATAGGAGCATCTAGAGACAATTAAGAAGAAAGTAGATAGTACGGTGAGCTTAAAAAATCTATATCTGAAGCCCTTTGTCCAGGGCCTAAAATGCCCTTAAGAAACCCACCACCAACAAATCTAGGTGATAAAGAACAAATTAAAGGCTTAGCTCACAATATTAAGCTAGCAACGAATGAATTCAAAATATCCAACCTCTTAAGGTCATTATGTTCGTACATAGTCAAACACATTTTGCAACTATACTTATACTATAAATCAAATACTCACACATTTTTTTATTCTAACATTATACATCTCAAAATTAAAAAAAGAATAAAGATTAATGAATATAACATGTAAAGTTTGCCTGACAATAGATTTATTTTCGACTACAACCAAGTTTGAAAAACAAGTAAAGATTTTGGGGGACACGCCGATGGATGAACACACCTATATATCCTTGAAGTAAATAACAAAATTTTGCATCTTTCTTGAATTGCGACAATTATATATAAGATATCTCAACAACTAGCAACAAATATACTCAATGTAATCAATTTCCTAAGTTAACCATCTTCATACATCATAAAAACATTTTGCATAGCTTGCTAGTTTAAATTACAACCCGCATCCATTCATATTCAATTTTTCTTTTGCACATTTCAAGATCAACTCAATTGTATTCTAAATAATTACTTCTAACAAAGACAATGTTCATTTTAACAAAAAAATTACACAGAGGTGAATATAAGATGGAAAGCAAAAATGCTAATTGCCTAGTTAAGAACTGCTCACACCCTCTTAGGTGTGAAACAGGGAGATGGAAAACACCCAAAGAGGAATGAGCTATTAGGGTTTGTCTTATTTGTACATCTAGGTCACTGAGAACAAAATGACATTACATCATGAATTGTGTGACTTTTGACGATATTAAGAGAAATTATATAAATATACTAAAAGTTGAGTCTCTATATACTTCATTTGAATAGGAATGGATTGTTAAGATGACAACTTACTTGGTCAAAATTCACAACAAAAGAAACTTGATCTGAAAGGATCAGTGGTCACTCTAGGTCTGCTCTAGGGTTGGTGGGTTGGTTCTTTGACGATCATTTTTCAATTTTTTTAAATCCCATAGATTGCTTCGTCTCGTGAACATCATTAAAAAATCTTCACTCATTCATTCATTCCAACTTTTGCTAGTTATAATTATTTCTCAATTTATAATTTACTTCTTGAGGTGTTCTATTACTTTCACTCCTATTTGAGTTGCTCTCCCTTACATATTTTGTGAGCCCCGTGTTCTGGTGGTGGCTGTCGAAGCGCAGTGAATTTACAGCAGACTCGAGTTTTTAAAAGATGCTGAGAGCGTGTTTGACTAGAGAAATACGAAAATCTTGGTCCCTGACTTTATAAAATAATTGTCAACCAGTGTTGTGCCGTAACAGCTATGGCCGATTCTTTGCTCTTTGCAGGTCTTCATTTTAACAAGAAAAGGTTTTCAGCCGATTTTCTCAAGTTTGAGGTAATCATTAGTTTTTTCTTCCTTGAGTAGAGGAGGTGGTTGGGTTTAGGGGATTTTTAACCTTTACTGTGCAGGAAAAACCTAAAGATAAAGATGTAACGCCGCCACAAGTTTTCCAGGCGGAGGAGGGGGAGGAGGAGCGGGGTCAAGTGGAGACCAGGAAGGAAAAAAAGCAAAAGCTTAAGTCTTTTGAGGGTAAATTTCTTTTTCCACTATTATATTGGTGGAGAGTTGGACGTAGCCGTCGTCACAACTGCATTTTAATAGCGTAGAAAACTTTTGGAGAAAAAATTCCGTACATTCAGTTTTTCCCTTTTTTTTGGATTTATACTCCCTAATATCACGCAACCTTCAGAAATCAACGAGGTGTTCAACGTATTTAAGAGGCCTAAGTCTTTAAGGGAGCATGCCGAGGAGAAGACGCAGGTGCAAGCGCAAGCTCGGGTTGAGGAGAAGGAGCATTTTCGAAAGCAAGAGGTGAAGATCAATGTCAATGTGAATACCATTCTGTCTGTGTTACCTAATAATAATCCGAGTATTTCTTTTGTATAATGTTGTTTAGGTGTGCGCATCCCTGCGAAAGAAATATGGCATATATGTGGCAGGTGAAGATGTTCCTTCACCACTTGAAGGCTTCGACGAGCTAAAGTCCAGGTATTCTTAAAGAATTCCCATTGACACCATAGCCAGCTAAGCGGCATTGCGATTTACTTCATTTCAATTTAAAATCGCTTCATTAATAAAGTGCGCGCTAATCTAAGAGAAGAAGCATTCATTTTTTTTGCTACCGTCCACCTCTGAAACAATGTCAAGAAATTGAAAACCAAGACGAAGATACAGAAAATAAATGAGACAGAGAACATGATTTTATAGCGGTTCTCCAATATGGCTACATCCACTTTTAAGCAGGGAAAACTCTTATTAATGTCACCGCCTATCAACAAGAAATGAAGAGAAAGCTGGGAGAGGGAAAGAACAAAGAAGCTGAATGGTCCAAGAGCGTTGGATTTCACACCCAACAATTTCCCACTTGAAGTTCAACCTATACAACCAGGAATAGTGACATCCCCTGCATTTCCTTTCTTAATGTAACATTTTAACTAGGTCGGGAGAGGCTTTGCAAGACTTAAGCTTCTCCAAATTCTGTTCAGGAACACTTTGGATGAGTCTTCTCCAAATTATATCAGAGTCAATAAAATCTAGAAGCTGAGCATCTTCATATTCATCTTTCTCCTCCCAATATCCAACAACTGACACCCCATTGTCCAGGTCGGTGTCACATTCATACTGAACACACCATTCCAGTAAAATTGGAACTCATGACCTCCTGCTTCAGTGGCCATCAACACTCCAGCAACAACAGCAAACATATTGATTACAAGTATTGTTATCGATGAAATCAAAAGTGTTGTCCACTTGAATAAGTACAGTTCTGAAAACTCTCCATCATCACCAGCTTTTGATGTGTCAGTAAAATTAGTGTCTACACCAACAAGAACCTTCAGCAACTCTTGAAACACAACAAAAAGATGCGATGACACACCTCCAATCACCCAATTTGGTTCATTTTTCTACAAGTCATCAATTCCAACACTACTCCATCGCATCTCCAAAACACCAGTTTCATTTATATATGATAACCTCGCCAACCATTTCAGTCCGCCTCCATATCCATACCAAATGGGGCTATGTTGGCTCAAAAAAATTTCTACCGATACAAGAGCCCAACGTAGAACTTGATTAAGCTGATCAGAAAGGTTAATTGCAGCAGGTCCCTGTCTGCCCTTGAATGGGCCTTCAAGAATTCTAATGACATCTTTCAGAGAGACTGTATTGATGTATTCATCTTGTGCTTTGAAATTTCTGTCAAAAAATTTCTTTCGAATATCTCTCAATTCAACAGTGAAAGTTCCCTCCATAATCAAATAAGGCCTACATGCTGTTCGGTCAACTTAGAACTGATGTCGCCACTACTCTGTTTTGGTGGTTCAGGGTACCTAAGTGAACTTTTATTGCAAGCTGTTCCTTCATTTAACAACAACCTCGAATGATTTTGGTTTAAGGAACATTCCAATGGTTCAGCATTGTTGTCTTTTGAACATGAACCTGGTGCATCTTGGTCATTAAACTGAATATATGCAAAATTTTTGCTCTCTCCCGACTCCCTGTCCATGGGAATTCAAATATTCACAATCTCTGCACAATTTTTTGAAATTCTCAGACAAGTTGTTTCGAATAGAATCTTCCTCTTTGAGTCTTGTCAAATCGCTTTACAAAAGTTGAACTAGGTGTTTGCCTCTGCTGATTACTGTAGTTCCCATCCTGATTCCCAAAAGGTGTACCACGCTCTCCACGAGGTCAAGAAGGATCAAGTTTAATAGTTCACCCAAAAGATTCCTTTCCATTTTTTTTATTGCCTTCATAGCTGCAGCTTCATTTGCAAACTCAACATGTTCTTAACCCTTTAAGGATCCATCATCATTCCTAGCCTGGTGAACATCTACTAGATCCCCAGAAAATTGGTACACGCTGTCCTCATCTGCAGAAAATGGGATATTTCCCATAAACAGTGTCTTAACACCAGGAGTTGTTGGGGTTTTTGACATCTTCTGTGTGAATGACTTATCTTTTTGAGCTATAATTTTCTTAGAACATGAAGTTTTTTCCAAATCAATCCGCAGATTACTTTCAGATCTTCCCTCATCTTCCAATACATATATTGGTGAATCTACATCTCCTTCAACCTTGGCAGCCACAACGTTAACCATTTCCAAAGTGCTTTTCATTTGTCGCATCTGCTCCATGTCACTGCCAAAAAGTGTTGGGCTTTTATCATATTCCAACATGCTAAGGAAATCCTCAATGACTAAATCAGCCACATTATCTAAATTGCCCATCTCACATGAAGCCTCAATGAAGGCTTGCTCCAGCTCATCAGCATGAATCTTCTCACTCTCAGATTGCTCCAAAGCCCTCTTCTGAGCAGCCAATGCCTCACATAATGATAGAGATTGCATAGGCAATGAAAAAATCGGTGTGGGATGAACAACTTCCACTTTAGTGTGATTCTCTACTACATATGAGGTGCCTAATTTTCTGCCCCGAGCAATTACCAAGGCCCCTTTTCTTATTTTCCATCTATTGGATTCAAAAGTGATTCACATCCTTGAGAATCCAATTATCTAGCTGAAATTAAATTTTGTTTCAGCTAGGGAACATATCTAACATCTCGTAGCAGCCAACTATTTCCATTTGTTAGTTTTAACAAAGTATCCCCTTTACCAATTGTATACGGTGAAAATGGAATGATTAACTATTGTAAAACCAACAAAGATCCTGTTGTTTGTAACTAGGCAAGATGGGTTCGGATTGCCTTAAGGCAACATCCGAACCCATATAGGACTGGGTCCTATCCTAAAGGGATAACGTGCCCCAAAGATAAGCTCAGGCCCTATAACTTTCACGCCACCCTAAAATGCTCCACGCCTCAAATAAATAAATTGGCGCCAAAAGGAGGAAGGCCGACTTGGATTTAACAAAGGTCAAAGAGTGATATAAATAAAGTCAACTTGCAAATACAACTTCACTTCATATATCACATACAATCAGCGAACTATCTGTGCAATTAAAAGGTGCGAAACTTGAAGAGGATTGTGCGAACTTGTCCAAAGGATATAAGGCATTTTTGGTGGAGACTTGGTGTATCTAGAAGGGCAGATTTGATATACAAAAGAGGATCAGATCTGGAAATCAAGCTAAGTATTGTATTTGTACAATTAAGAGTGAATACATAATCTGACCTGTGGGTCTTTAGTGCTGGGTTTTTCCTCCTTGGAGGTTTTCCCAGGGTATTTTGTGTTTGTCTGCTACTCTCTTGTTTCATTTGTGTATTTACTTGATTATGATTTACTAAATGCTAACAAATAATCAAATGTTACAAATCTGATTACTGAACTAGGGCACAAATTTAACATGGTATCAGAGCTAAGGTGTCACTAATTTCAGATTTTAGTAGATCTTTTGCTGCATATAGTTGCTGTTTGTTTTCAGATTAAAATGTCAGGTTTGAGGGCTGAAGATAGACTTGATGGAGCCCTTGATTTTGCTGCTTGGAAAGTCCGTATTCTTTTGATCCTTGAAGAGAATGATCTGCTGAAATTCGTAGAAGAAGAAAGGCTGTCCCCTCCAGAAGATACTGAAGAGCTGAAACAGTTCAAGAAAGACTCTCTCAAGGCTAGGAAGATCATAATTGAATCCGTCAAGAATCATCTTGTTTCTGTCATATCAAAGTTTGTGTCTGCCAGGGAAATGATCAAACACTTGGAAGGGATGTATGAAGTCAACAACCTCAGCAGGGTTCTTGCTCTAAGGCAGCAACTTCTTCACATGAAAATGAAAGAAGACTCAATCATAGCCTACTTCATGAAGATCAATGAACTAAAGGACAATCTAAGTACTCTTGATTGTCAAATTTCAGATAAAGATCTTGTTATGATTGCATTAAATGGTCTACCTGATGAATGGGAACCATTCATTTGTAGCATTGGTGGAAGAGCTGATCGTCCCAACTTTGAGTGTCTTCAATCTGATTGCATTGAAGAGGAATCTCGAATTGAGGTAAGAGGAAAACTCAAGAACTCTCACAAAAATGATAGTCATGTTCTCTTAGCTAAATCTAGGAAAAGTGGACATTGGAAGAAAGAAAAGAGAAGCAAAGATTTTAGATCCTCCTCCTATGATCCAAGGAAGAAGTCAAGAGATTCCTCTCACATTCATTGCTTCAGATGTGATAAGTATGGTCACTATGCCCGAGATTGTCAGAATGATCCCAAGGAAAGGGAAGCCAATTTAAATGAAGTTATTGAACAAAGTGAGGATTATTTTCTTATCTCTGCTCTATCAAGCAATGTCCCTACGGACAGTAATACTTGGATAATTGACAGTGGTGCCTCCAGACACATCTCAGGTTTTCGTGAGCATCTTTCAGATCTGATTGAAAAGGATACCAACCTTCATGTGGTAATCGGTGATGACGTTAGATACTCAGTAAAAGGCTCTGGCACCACCTCTTTAAAACTAGATTCTGGTATATCCTTACAACTTTGTGATATCCTTTTTGTACCTGGTATTAAAAGAAATCTTATTTCCATTTCTGCCTTAGAAGATAAGGGTTTGCAAATAGCATTTTCTGAAGGGAAGGTACTTGCTTGGTCTAAGAAATCTAATTTCAAAACTGCTCGTGTTATTGGAAATAGATGTGATAGTTTATATAAGCTTGCAGCTAATCCAATTCAAGCTCTCATCCATGAGGCCCCTGAATCATGCGAGCTATGGCATAGAAGACTTGGTCATCTACACTTTCAAGCTCTGCCCACTCTCGGTAAAATGGTTAAAGGTATCTCATGATGATGCTTGTAAAGGTTGTGCAATGGGTAAGAATGTAAAGAACCCTTTTCTTAAAAGTGACAGTAGGGCTAAAGAAAAGTTAGAACTTATTCATTTAGATTTATGTGGCCCTATGTCTGTAGCATCTCCTAGTGGCTTCCTTTATTATGTTATCTTCATAGATGATTTCTTTAGGAAAACATGGATTTACTTTCTTAAATCTAAAGAGTTTGAAGAAGTCATAAACAGATTTAAAGAATTCAAAGCCTTAGTTGAAAACACTACAGGGAATCGAATTAAATGTTTAAGATCTGACAATGGAGGTGAGTACACCTCAGGTAGTTTCTATGATTTTTGTGTTAAGGCAGGGATTAAGAGGGAGTTCTGTGTTCCCTACAATCCTCAGCAAAATGGAGTTGCTGAAAGAAAGAACAGGACCATTGTTGAAGCTGCAAGAGCCATGATTCATGATCAAGACCTGCAACCTTTTCTATGGGCGGAAGCATCCAAAACAACAGTTTACATTCAAAATAGATGTCCTCATCGTGCTCTAAGGGATGTAACTCCTGAAGAAGCCTTTACAGGAATCAAACTTGACATCAGCCACCTAAGGATATTCGAGAGCCTGGTGTATGTTCATGTGCCTAAAAAAAAACGAACCAAGTTGGATCCCTCTGGAAAGAAAGGCATCTTAGTGGGATATAGTGAATCTTCCAAAGCCTTCAGGATCTACATTTCAGGTCAAAGGTATGTTGAGGTAAGTAGAGATGTAACTTTTGAAGAAGATATTGCTTTCAAAAGATCTAAAGGTTCATTATCTGATAATAATGATATGGTGATTGAAAATCAAGATTCGAAAGTTGATACTAACCCTGAGATACAGAAGGAGTCCTCTAACCTTCAGGATTAGGAAGTTCAGGATGACCCAGCAGAACCAATGAACTCTACAGATATACCTCAGGATATTGTGGTCTGCAAGAAGAGACCACTTTGGGTGAGAAACACGATTCAAGATGCTGAAAGATTTGCTGCTCCCAGAGGAACCTTTAGAGATAGCAGGAGACTCCAAAATCACGCCAACTACATTTCTGTGATGTGTAATATCATTAAGTCTGAACCTCACAATGTCGAAGAAGCCATATCCCATCATGCTTGGAAATCAGCCATGGATGAAGAGTATGGGTCTATCATCAAGAATGATGTCCGGGACATTGTATCCAAACCCAAAGGTAAGTCTGTCGTTTCTTCTAAATGGTTGTTTAAAATTAAACATAATGCTGATGGTAGTATTGAAAAATATAAAGCTAGGTTTGTAGCTCGTGGTTTTTCTCAAAAAGAAGGAATAGATTATGAAGAAACTTTTGCCCCTGTTGCTAGATATACTTCTATTAGATCTATAATAGCTATTGCTGCAGCCAAAGGTTGGGAGCTGCATCAAATGGACGTTAAGACAACCTTCCTCAATGGTGTCATTGAAGAGGAAGTCTATATTGAGCAACCCGAAGGTTATGTAATCCATAAAAGAGATTCTCATGTTTGCAGGTTGAAGAAAGCCTTATATGGGCTCAAACAGGCTCCTCGTGCATGGTACGAAAGAATTGATAAGTACTTACTAAGCTTAGGATTTGGCAAGAATGATGCTGATGCTAACATTTACTTGAAAATTGATAATGATGAGATGCTTATTTTGGTTTTGTATGTGGATGATTTATTTCTCACTGGTGAAAATAAATTAATCATAGGATGTAAGAAGGAATTAGCCTCAGAATTTGAAATGAAAGATTTAGGTCTAATGCATTACTTCCTAGGGTTAGAAGTATGGCAAAAATCCAATGAAATTTTTCTAAGTCAAGGAAAATATACTATTGATATTCTAAAAAGATTTAGAATGATGGATTGTAAACCCATGTATACTCCTATGGAATCTAACTTAAAGAAGTTAAGTGTTTCTGCAGCTAACTCTGATTTTGCAGATCCATTTGAGTACAGGCAGTTGATTGGATCCTTGATGTACCTAGTCAAGACTAGGCCAGATATTTGTTATGCTATGAATGCCCTCAGTCAGCTCATGAGCTTACCTAAACTTGTTCACTTGGTTGCTGCCAAGCACATTCTAAGATACCAGCGTGGCACTATTGGTTATGGGTTGAAGTATTCACTTAATACCTCAATCTTCTTGGAAGGCTACTCAGATTCAGATTGGGCAGGGAGTGTCAAGGACAGGAAAAGTACTTCAGGCATTTGCTTCAACTTGGGCTCTGTAGTGATCTCTTGGGCATGTAGAAAGCAATCTTCGGTAGCATTAAGCACTGCAGAAGCTGAGTACATTGCAGCATCTGTTGCATCCAGAAAAGCAGTGTGGCTTCGCAAGCTCCTTGTTGGATTATTTGGGCAAGCTAGTGGTCTTACCACCATTCATTGTGATAATCAAAGCTGTATAAAGATGTCAGTAAATCTTGTGTTCCATGATCGGTCCAAACATGTGGAAACACACTATCACTTCATTCGGGATATGGTGCAAAGAGGCGCCATTCAACTAAAGTACATTAGCACAGATGAACAGGTTGCAGATATCCTTACCAAACCCTTATCTAGAGTGAAGTTCGAATACTTCAGAGACAGACTTGGTATTGTGGAAAATGGAACCCTGATTGAGAGGGAGCTCCAATCTCAGTGACCCTACCTGCTACACTTTGATCATTCTTTGCTTGTGTGCAAGAATGAAATGTGTCCAATCTATGCTTGTGTGCTAGATGGAAAATTGTAATTATGTAAAGACCCACTTGTGTGCTAGAACCATCCTATGCTTGTGTGCTAGAACCATCCTATGCTTGTGTGCTAGATGGAACTCTAAAGGTTCAGATTATGTATTCTCTTCTTCCCTAGTTAAGAGAGAGTGTTGTTTGTAACTAGGCAAGATGGGTTCAGATTGCCTTAAGGCAACATCCGAACCCATATAGGACTGGGTCCTATCCTAAAGGGATAATGTGCCCCAAAGATAAGCTCAGGCCCTATAACTTTCACGCCACCCTAAAATGCTCCACGCCTCAAATAAATAAATTGGCGCCAAAAGGAGGAAGGCCGACTTGGATTTAACAAAGGTCAAAGACTGATATAAATAAAGTCAACTTGCAAATACAACTTCACTTCATATATCACATACAATCAGCGAACTATCTTTGCAATTAAAAGGTGCGAAACTTGAAGAGGATTGTGTGAACTTGTCCAAAGGATATAAGGCATTTTTGGTGGAGACTTGGTGTATCTAGAAGGGCAGATCTGATATACAAAAGAGGATCAGATCTGGAAATCAAGCTAAGTATTGTATTTGTACAATTAAGAGTGAATACATAATCTGACCTGTGGGTCTTTAGTGTTGGTTTTTTCCTCCTTGGAGGTTTTCCCAGGGTATTTTGTGTTTGTCTCCTACTCTCTTGTTTCATTTGTGTATTTACTTGATTATGATTTACTAAATGCTAACAAATAATTAAATGTTACAAATCTGATTACTGAACTGGGGCACAAATTTAACAGATCCAACCACATAAAACCCTAGTTCTACAATTAAGAATCCACCATACACCAATGAAGAACCGAAAACATGCAAAACATGCAAAACATGAAAGATTATACCATTCACATGCTTAGTAGGGTTTGATCTCCATTGGTTTTGCTTGATATAGTTGTTCTCAGATTTTGTATTGTGCACAAGAGCTCAACAAAGAACGGATTGTGGTTGTGTAGATGCTTGATTGCTTAGAAGTTGATTGTCATGTTCCAATATTAATATACCAATATTCATTTATTCATGTAATTACAATCTTTGATCAGAATTTAAATCTTAATTTGATCAGTTGGTTTCTTAATTTTCTAACGATGAATGATAATTCCAATTGTTACTGTAGTGATTTGGTTATGACAGAAACCAATATTTGTTAAAAAACTAATTAATGTAAACTATCGTAGTTACTAATTTAATGATTAATATTAATGAATTGTTAGATTTAGTAGTGCGATGGCTAGTTTTGTGGGAAGACGTGACTCTAAGCAAGTCATGTCCCCTCTAAAGAGACATGATCCTATAAGCCACGATTTCTTGTGGTATTAATAGAGGGCTGTGTCATCCTACACGGGGGCATAGAAAAGTACGGGGAAGGAAGGAAGAATAGTCAGCAAGAAAAAAGTGTCAGGAATCAGTCAGAGGAGAACTGATCCAGGTAAGTATCTTAGAAGCCAAAAAAAGAAGAATATTTAATTCGTATGATGGATAGTTAAATGTGAAATGCTGTCACAATCAGTAAAGTCTAAAACAGTCTAAATATATAATATACGTACACAGATTTCTATTAACTTACCATCCGAACTTAATCTGTAATCAATCTTCTCTGGATGCGTTCACTTTCAGAAAACAAAGAACCAAAGTACAGTAAATAACATAAATAGAATTGTATACTGTATGATAAGTAATGGTATCAGAATAATTGAGTGTGACCAAAAATATATTGAGATTAATAAATACAAACTGTTTTTGTTTGTCTGGTAATCTGATAATAATCTGCTAATAAACCTACAGAAAGTTCCCAGCATATCTAATTTGATGATTTGATTAATAATAAATGAAACACATAAAGCACAACACATAAGTCTAATGAATTCATTTTCTGCCAATCTGATATATTAATCATAAACTTTCATATAAGGATAAAGCAAATTACGATCTGGTTAATAATGCACTGAAATGACAATACTATGGGAATATCTTAATATAATCTGTAAGATAAGCAATACGTGACAAATAATATAACGAACATCAGAATTAATAATCAATGAATGGCAATATAAATAATGGCATTATTTAATTAAATGTAATAAACTGATAAGATACAGAGTATGATCAGGGGAGTAAGACCCACACCATGTTAGTAAGACCCGGAGGGCTTAGCATGGGTTGGCTGGGCAACCTGATCATGACTCCATTCGCAAACAATATTATGAACAGGAGCATAAGACCCACACCATGTTAGTAAGACCCGAAGGGCTTAGCATGGGTTGGCTGGGCAACCCAATCATGACTCCATTTCCAAAACATTAATTTGCAACAAAAAGTATCTATAATGAAAACAACTATAAGAATTCAAATTCAATATGCCAAATAAATATAATAATCTTAATGTTTTCTGCAGGGTATTTTATAGGGAATTTTTAGAGGTATTAAGTAAGAAGGTAATTTGTCTTGTCTTAGTTCACCAACTATTTGTATTCTTTCCAGGGTACTAAGTAGGGAACATCACAAGTGGTATCAGAGCAAACTTTCCTGCCATCCTGTGGAATATTACTTAATGCAGAGAAGGGGAAACAAGATGGGTGAACAACTAAGCAATGATCTAAGAACCTTTATGGAGCAAACAGCTCAAACCACCCAACAGCTGATCAAACAAAATGAGAGAAGCGACCAGCTTCTCCTTCAAGCTATACAATCAATCAGTAACAATCAGACTAGACCCCACCAAAATAATGGAAGAGACATAAATTCCAACCACTCAGAAAATAATCATAACAATAATACTCCCAATCTGAGGCCTACTAGACCCCTCTTCCTACCTAATGAAACTCAAGAGGAAGAAGGTGAGGAAGCAAACGCACCACCCTTGGTTGATGTGGATACAATCTTGGAAGCCTACTCCAGGCTTGATCCTGAATTGAAAAGGGATGTATCTTTCAAAGACTATTATGATGTAAAAAGGAAAGCTGTTCCTAACCTCATAAAAAGGAAGCAAACTGACGAAGACCTTAGGGAAAGAATAAACAAGATTACCCTCCCAAATTTTGATGGATCAGGCAAATTATCAGCACGTTCATGGATTCAAAAGCTGGACACTTATTTATCCCTAAGCTCCATGACTGAGGAGAATGCAATCAAATTTGCAGTACGACATTTAATAGGAACAACCCATGAGTGGTGGCACCATGGTATTATCACCCAAGGCCATCAGCACATAACCTATTAGGATGAGTTCACACAAAAACTCATCAAGAGATTCGACCTGAAACTTCCACAATGGTATTTCAAAGAATTAACTCAATTGAAACAACAAGGTTCAGTGGAGGAATTTGCCACAACCTTCCAACGACTTGCTGTTATGGTACCCGAAATCTCTCAAGAGAGGCTCGCTTATCTCTTTGTGGAGGGGTTAAAAGAATCAATCCGCAATATAGTAAGCGCCATGGAACCCATGAATCTAGAGGAAGCAATGCAAAAAGCAATGAAATTTGATAACTGCTCTACCAGATTTAAGCCCAAAAACTTAACATCAAGCTCCTTTTCAAAGAACTCCCATAGGGAAGACAAGTACAAAAAGGGATCCCTAAGAGAGAAGCCATGCCATTATTGTGGGGGACCATGGGAATGTGGTCATACATGCAAAGGAATTGAATCTAAGAGACAACGTGATGAGTTAAGAAGGAAGAATTTATGTTTTAAGTGTAAGGAACCTTCGGAAAAAAATCACCAATGTAAAAAGATACAAGTGCATCACTTAGAACAGGAGCTCATAGATGAAATTGAGGAACATCCGAGTAAAAGGGCAAAATTCAATAACATGGAACCCGTTACTCTAGCAACCATCTCTCAAAAATACGAGCATAGACCCCTCAGGCTTAAGGGCACCCTTAAAGGACAAAGGGTAGTTGCTTTGGTCGATAGTGGGGCCTCCCACAATTTTATCAGCAAAGAACTAGTGGCTCGGAGGAAGTTAAAGACCCAAGAATTCAGAGGGTTCAAGGTAGCATTAGCAAATGGATTCATAGCCCCTTGCAACCAACTCATTCCACAATTGGAGCTCAACATGGGAAACCACACAATCAAAGGTGACTTCTACATGGTGACTCTTGATAATGATGCCATTTTGGGTACTCCATGGATCAATTCATTAGGCCGCTTTACTATGGATCTTCCAAACATGGAGATTTGTTTCTTGCACAATGGGAAGGAGGTCACACTAAATGGTCTACCCGATGGAGTAGCAAAGGTAGTGACACGTAAAAAAATGGAAAAGATTCGTAGACATGGGCAAGGTGAATGGATTGCTCGATGTTTGGTTTTAGATCAGTCCGCTGCTCATGATAGGGCAATCCATATTGATATCCAACCAATTTTAAGAAAACACAAAAAGGCTTTTGAAGACATTCCAGTAGGTCTTCCTCCTAGTCGAGGAAGGAACTAAGCCTATGATTACCTCTCCTTATAGACATCTCCATAAATTCAAGGAGGAAATTGAGAAAATCATTAAAGAGTTGGTAGAAATGGGGCACATACAACCTAGTTCAAGTCCATTTGCAACTTCAGTGGTCTTGATTAAAAAGAAGGATGGGACAATGAGAATGTGCGTTGATTGTAGGGCATTGAATAAAAAGACCATAAAAAACAGATACCCTATTCCACGGATTGATGAACTGCTTGATGAGCTACATTGGGTCAGATATTTTTCTAAGATTGATTTAAGGTCAGGGTAGAATGAGGAAAGAGGATGTGCCAAAAACTGCTTTCCGTTGTCACTATGGACATTTTGAATTTTTAGTTTTACCATTTGGCCTCACCAATGCTCCGGCCACATTCCAATCATGTATGAATCACATTTTCTGCAAACACCTCAAGAAATGTTTACTTGTGTTTTTTGATGATCTCCTTATTTACAGCAGAACTTGGGGGAGCACCTCCAGCATATTGAGGAAGTATTGAGTATCCTTGAATCTGAATCACTATTTGCTAAAGCCTCTAAGTGTGAATTTGGCTTAGAGGGAATTCTTTACCTTGGCCACAAGATTAATTCTCAAGGAGTCAGTGTAGATGAAGAGAAGATCAAAGCCATCAAAGAGTGGCCAAGACCAAGAAATTTGACTAAGCTAAGAGGGTTTGTAGGGTTATGCAGCTACTACAGGAGGTTTGTTAAGGGGTTCTCCAAGATAGCAGCCCCTCTCACAGATTTGACAAAGAAAGGAGTTTTTATATGGAGTGAGATACCACAACAAGGGTTTGAAAAACTGAAAGAGGCAATGAGCTCATGCCTAGTCCTCGCTATGTTAGATTTTACAACCTTTTGAGCTACAATGTGATGCTTTAGGAGATGGAATAGGGGTAGTCCTTATGCAAAACAAGCACCCAATAGCTTTTGAAAGCCGTAAATTAACAACAACTGAGAAACACTACTCAATCTACGATAAGGAAATGCTGGCCATCATGCACGCATTTGCAAAGTTTAGATAGTACCTAGTTTGTGGCAAATTTAATGTAAAGATTGATCACAACAACCTTAGATTTTTCATGAATCAAAAAGATCTCAATGACTGTCAACAGAAATGGGTGAGCAAAATCCAAGCTTATGATTGTGATATAGAATATGTTAAGGGGACAAACAATGTGGTAGCTGATGCTTTATCTAGGTGGTCTTGTTTAAATTCTTTAACCAGCATTATCAGGGATGGGAAGGCTCAAATCACAGCCGAATATGCCAAGGACTCTTTAGCCACTGAAATAATGGAAGGAAATTTGCCAAGTGAAGACTACAAGGTTGTGGAGGAACTTATCCTCTATAAGGATATAATTTTTCTTGTGCCTAACTCCAAATTTAAGGGTGCAATTATGAAGAAATACCATGATAATCCCTTGGCAGGACATCAGGGGTATTATAAAACATACAAACAAATAAGAGAGAGATTTTCATGGAAGGGCCTCAAAAGAGATGTTTTGAAGTATGTTCAAGAATGCATGACATGCCAGAAAAACAAGGTTGAAGAGACCCATCCTGTTGGGCTTCTAAAGACTTGTAAAAATGACAATACTGCTAAAGACTTGTAAAAATGATAATAGTGCTAAAGACTTGTAAAAATGGACCCTCTTTTGAAAAAAAATGATATAACTTGACTCACCTAACACTTTGAGTATGAAACCGATAATTAGCCGATAGGCTATTTAACGTGGGCATAGCCCACCGGTATTGTCTCACGCACGTCGGAAACGTGCGGTCGATTTTTTTCAACTAAAAGGGACATTGTTCAGAAAAGGGTCAAGATGAAAATGACTAGGGCTTGCCGATCATTCATTCTAAAATAACCAGTTGTACATAAATTTCTCGTTCTCGCTCTCCACATTTGTAGACTGAAATCCATTAAGAATCTGCTGACGTTAATAAAATGAGAGAAAGGGTGCGTAAGCATTCATCTTTATGATAATAAAATTATTATATCATATCTAAATTAACATTTTTTATTAATACAACACAACTCAGCGAACAATGACAGCAAGGTGCCGGCACACGGCTTTCACTAGATATAATTTGACACAGAAGACACAAAAATTAGCAGCTTTCATTAAATCACACGGAAGGGCAAAACCTCTTACTTAAAATTCCTTAGCAAGGAAGACACCTTTGTGATAATAATAATAAAAATAATAATAGCAGCATTTGAGTAGAAGGCCCTTGCGTATACCAACTCAACCCTCTCTAGATATTTAGAATTGGGTCTCCCAAATTTGTCCAGTTTCTCGTTAAACTTTAATCAATCTTTATAGCAGATGAGAAACTAGTAGGGCCATATTGTGTTTGGAATCCTTACACCACACCCTTTTCATTACTTTTTCCCCTCCCACTGCGCACTCGCAAATGCTGAAAAGACAATCGTCCGTTCAACTTTATTCAAACTTTATTTTTATTCAGTTGGTTTTTGTGTATGGTGGGGACAAAAGTTTTAGTAGAAAACAGTCACTTTTATCTTTTTCTTATTATATTATAACATATACGTTTATTAAATAATTGATAAACATAAGATAGTGAAGATGATATAAACATAGAGAATGCAATGGAAATGCAAGAATGGGAATTACTCTCATGAATGGGAGCAACAAGTCATGGCGACTTGGATGAAAATGAAATGCTCGGTAAGTGTGAGTTTGATTGTAACTACAAATGGGATGAAATTACAGTGCCAAATGATCTACATGATATGGCATCATAATTCATAACCATGGCAAAAAATCATTGCCCAGATGAACCTATACCATTCGTGTGCAAAGTACCTGAATATACCTTATCATTAGAGCAAAAACTAGGGTTGGCAATAATCATGAATCATGGTAACAGGCTTTCAAATGAAGCATTATATATGATTATCTAGGGAACAGAAGGGATAGGGAAATCTTACCTGATTAGCTGTATAAGGAATGCACTTCAAGAAGACACTCCCCAAAGCCGCCAAATCCTTATATTGGCCCCAACAGGAATTGCTGCATTTAACATAAACGCAACAACAATACACTCAGCACTCAAAATCCCTATTAAAGATATGCACCCATTACAAGGCCAGTCACTGACCACGTTCCAATAAGACATGAAGTGTATATGATACATTCTCATTGATGAGATGAGCTTTATAGGACCAAAACTATTTATGCGAATAGACATGAGGTTACGCGAAGCTTTCCCAAATAGACAACATTTACCATTTGGAGGGATGTCCATAATTATGATTGACGACCTTGCACAATTACCACCTGTAATGGACAAGCCTATCTACACTTCACACTTAAGTGCCATAGCACTATGGAACCTATTTATGACAATCATAACCTTACAAACAATGTTTCGCCAACAAGGTGGAGATCCAACACAAGCACGATTTAGACAGATTCTTACCAACATATGGAATGCACAACCAAAACAGGATGATTGGCATTAACAAATCAATACACCTATTTTCTACAAATGACTTAGTAAGGAGCCATAACAAAAAAAAGTTACAAAAGTTGAATTGTCCAGTTGCAATTAGCAATGCGACAAACGTTCGAAGTCAACCAAATGCTGAATCTGAGGATGAACAACTCGAAAAACAAGTTCTATTATGTAAAGGCCAACAAATAATGCTAACAGAAAACATATGGACCAAATAAGGCCTCGTAAATGGATCTCTAGGTGAAGTACTCGACATTGTGTATCAATATGGATCCAAGCCACCAGATATTCAAGCATATGTTATAACCAGAATTGACAACTACACTGGGCCACCATGGAATCCGACAGATCCAAAACTTGTACCAATAACTCCAATATCACCAGGAAACAAAAGATAGGTCCCACTTAAGATGGCATGGGCTATAATAGTCCACAAATCCTAGGGCTTAACACTCTAGAAGGCAACAATTGATATAGGAGCAATTGAAAGGCAAGGCTTGACGTTTACAGCCATATCTATAGTTAAATCATTAAACAATCTTCATATAGAACCTGGATTCTCCTTCGAGAGATACTCTAAAATGCAAAACAATCCATATACAATCATCAAGAAGCAAGAAGAAGCAAGACTACAACAATGATCTCTCGAAGATAAAAAAGCTATATGTCAGAACTATTGGATATTGGTTATATTGTTACGTATTTCAATAATGATATTTGTTCAAAATTTGGGACGTTTAAATCTTTTTAAATTTATTTAGTACTAAAAAAGGTTTTTTGAAAGCTGGCATTTGATTTCACAAAAAAATCACACAATTACTAGAAATGTTAAATAATTTGGATAAATAAAAATTATTTCACTAAAATTATGATTAACATCAATAATACATGATGTAAATTACTTCATGTCAATTGAATCTGAAATTTATTTTTCTACTTGTGAATATGTACTGATAATTATCACTAATAAATGCAATTTTGAGAACCTAATTTTATACCCTCCAACACAATGATTAAAGTATATTTTACTATCGGCTAATCATTGCACCTTTGTGGTGCAAGCGCTAGTACTTTTACTTCAATCTAAATATTATCAAAACATTCTATGAACATAGACTATAAAATTCGAACTAAAAATTATTATTTGAAATGACACCACTAACATAATGAACCATCACAACCTTTGTGCTCAAATAATTCTCCAACTAGGCACCAATCTGACTGCAATAAACCACGAGTTTGAGAAGATCAAGTGATGGTTGCCAAAACAATTCAGTGCCCTAAAATATCAAAAATCTTTCTCTTGAAAGTGGGTCCTAGTTGATGGAAAGATGCTGATCTTTCTCTTTGGAGGCATCACAATTGAGAGATCCAATTTATTCAGTAGGCAGATACATACATGAACTGTGGTACTAGAAACCCATGAAACAAAAATAGCTAGTCAAAACCAAATCAAAATATCATCGATCACAAATTGCAAAGTATAGATTTGACCTCAAGATGCCACAATTAGAGTCGCACACAAATCGCAGGTAAATCATGGGCTAGTGATGAGGCCGACTTGCCAAGATGACAGTCTATAGGACATAAAGCCAAATCAGGGAACTTCAAATAGTATAGGGCCTGAAAGAGTTGTCTCTGCTTCGGCACAAAGGCGATGAGGCTTCACACATATGTGACCACAATGCCATTCAACAAGGCGCAAAAAGAATTGCCTATCAATGTTTTCAAAATTCCTGAAAAGATATCATGCAAGAGATACCATATCAACCAATACAAGCGACACTAAACCAAGGACTGCTCCACAATGATTTGTGAGCTCAAACAACCAATCTAAACAAAGACAAATGAAGCTGCATATATTATTACTGAATAATACAGTGCTTCTTCACCGCAACACTAAAGACTCCTCCCGATGAGCACGTCCACGTTTTCTATCATGACTATAGAAAAGGCACAAAATCTTCATTGCTTTGATGCCATATCAAAGAATTGGGGAAAGTCAAAGAAGCAACACAATAATATTGTTTTTCTTATTCCATTCGTTCAAATGGATTACATACTTATAGGAGATTGGGTTCCTACATTATAGGAACAACTAACTAATTATTTCAGTTGTTAAAACTTAAAACAACTCAAACAAACATACTTCTGTACAACCATATAATTCTACATATGATTAACAAACCTAAATAGTTTACTATTGCTAACAAACATAACCACTACGTGAGTTATTACTCTACCTCACACACTCTACCCCATGTGAACACTAACATGTCTTAGGGTTGATAAGGTGTCCCGATGCCTCTACAAAAAAAAATTGTAAACAAAATAAAAGCTAAAACCCTAAACTTAATCTAAAATAGGGCATCAACATGATAAAAATTATATATATGCTAGAGCATGCTCTATTGCAAACACAACAATAGGAAGGAAGGGAGAGGAAGACGAATGCACTATGAATGTCCCCTAAACCTGTTGGATCAAATCCCAAGTGGAGTTCAAAAGGAAAGGATGCCAGTAAGGTAAACTGCAAAATCCTAACAAGAAAAAATTGACAAAAAGCGGGTAATGGGTGAGAGGTATGTTAGGATGGAAAAGTTTGATATCTTGGTATGGACCAAAGATGTAAATATCTTAATCGCCAATAAATCTTTTGGCCAAAATTTTAAAAAAATCGGGAATCGGCAAAAAATAAGGAAAAAATCGGCAATAAATCGACAAAATTATCGAACATTTGAAAATATATAATTTCTTAAAATATTCTTAAAAAAATACGGATATACACTAAATTTCAAGAACATGATAACATATTACACTAATTCACAAATTTAGTCTTAATTATAGTTAAATATATAACACTTTTTCTTTTCCTCACTGCACTTGAAAAACATCATGGAAACTCATATGAATGGATTCCATGCTTAAGTTATTTAATGTATAATATGACAGAAATCAACATAGCACAAATTTGATCCATTTTTTCTGGCTAGGGTTTGTGAAAGAAACTCGACCACCATAAAAGAAAATTCAAGATACAATTTGATTGTGACGTATTTATGATTTTTTAAAAGTTTATAATTGTTAAACTAATTTATTAAGTTAGTTCAATTTCTTTGAAGGTGAAGCGAAGTTTAGAGATGAAATTGTGCCGTATCAATAACTTCCGTCGGCTTTCGTGTCTTTAGTCGCGCACTTAAAAAAAATAAAATCGCCCCCGTGCGTAAAAAAATGAAGCCGCTTTTTTAGGTTTGTCAGAAGTTATAAACTAATGCACTTTTGAAGATACTATTTTTCCGTTTTTGCTCGCGATTTAATCGCTTCGAATATCATGATCTAAAAAATAAAAATCGGCCGCAATTTAAACGACGATTAAATCGTCTGCTACATTGAATCGCGGTAAATTGTGATTTTGGCGATTTTTTAACGATTTTTTCATCCTATGGATAAAGGAACAAGGTGAAGTTGGGAGGAAAGCCATTGCTAGAATTAGAAACTTCAAAACCCTGACAACTTGCAGACTTAGAAACTTTTGAAATTGGTGGGCACATGGGTGGAGAAGAGGGAGAACACATATGTAGACTTTGACCAAGGGAAACAACGAAAATAGGAACAAGCCTTTGCTCCATACTGCTGGCACAAAAGGTAATTGGAACTTAACCATTTTTTGTAGTCACCTCTTTGCATTAGAAGGCATATGGTGCATTGTTGGGTTGTTGTTGGCTGACAGTAGTTAAAACCGGTCATAATTGGATAATATATTTATTATCTGTTAAAAATAAAGACCAGAAATGTATGATAGAACTTAGAAACCAGGTAATAAACACGGAACCAACCTCCTTAGATTCATCATAGTTAAATAATCCCAAGGCAAGTCGAACTTGCTATCTAATTATTATTACTTTATATTTATAAGGCCGACCCAAGATGAAAAGTCGCCTTGGTTCTTGAATGAGGTCGACCCTTGTGAAGAGTCGCCTTGCTTGTGAAGAGGCATCTTACTTTGTATATATAGAAGATGATGATAATTTAATCAATCAATCAATTCATTCTCAAGACAATTCACACCTATCAAGGAGTTTGCATATCTACAACAGATTATCATTTTGCTTAGAGCAGATTGACATCAAGGAGAATTCATTGTAATTGTGCATTCGCATCTAAGAATATGTGTTGTGTTTCATTATTTCAGATCGGCCTAGAGTTTGGCCCAGATTGTAAGCAGATTTCTGCTCTTTCATTCAATATATAAGAGATATATTCTTGGTTGGGATTTTCTCCCTCAAGGAGGGTTTTCCCAGGATATATGTTGTGTTCTATTTTTCATGTGCTGTTGTATTTCTGTGTTTTTGCTTATTGCAAATCTGATCTTAAATCTAACATGGTATCAGAGTGGGTCTAAGAAAAGATCTGATCAGATTTGTTCAAGCAGTTAAAACAACTCTTCATTTAGGGCAGACCTTAAAGGGCAAAGTTCTGTAACATGGATAAGAACAATGCAGAGTTTTGCAATATGGATAAGTGCAAGGGCGCAATATCCTAAACTGTTGACATCGAAGTTGCAGTAGCGAGCATTGTGTAATGGTCGTGCAAGAAGATCAACGAGGTTAAAGCCAAGAAAACATATCCTTCTGAGAGGCCGTTGTGGAGGGCATTGTGGGCTTTAGCCAAGGGCGAGACAAAGACACTGATCGCTTGGTATGTCCCAGAATGGGATATTGAGGATGCACACTTGGATTTGGTTGAAGAAGATACTCGATGCTTTTGCACCGATTGGGCTAGGTTACGACAACATCACAAAAAGGGCTTTAAAAATTGAAAGGAAGAAGAAAGCTAAAACCGAGCAGAGAAAATGTGAAGAAGAAGGAATGGTAGTGGTTTGTTCATGGTTCCACTCTCTCAAAATTACGACAATGTGAAGGACCAAAAGGTTGAGAATTTGCTGCTTGAATTTGACTTTGAATCTGCTATGGGCAGTCGACTAATGAAACCTAGAGGCATTGGGCGGACTGTTGTGGTCATGGTTGTCGATACCGTGGATTTTGATGATTCATTCCCTCGACGAGTTGTGAAGATGTTAAATGTTGCTTTGCACAAATCGAGAGGACTTCGATTGTTTTCGATGGCTAAGAGGCTTGGCTTACTTGCGATGACGCTGACGGTCTTGAGCGTGGCCTCAGGGAGGGTGAGGGCGATGACTTTGATATGGATATGAAGACAGACATGGAAGGGCAAATCCTTCTTGCAGAGGGCAAGAAATACTACTCCACCACGGAAGAAGTGTATGGCCAAGGCCTGGAAACCCTGGTGATGGACGAGGATGCGCAGTCACTGGAGCAGCCCATCATGAAGCCCTTTAGAAACATTAAGTTCGAGGTGGGCGTGAAGGATTCCTCAACCTACATCTCCATTGATTTCTTGCTTGGCTTAATGTCGAAGCCCATGTTGGTGAAAAATGTTGCTCTAGTGGGACACATCCAACACGACAAGACCATGTTCATGGTCATGCTGGTTGACCAAACCCATCACATTTCTACTTTTGCTGTTCACAGCGAGAAGCATATGAGGTACACCGACACTCGTATTGACGAGCAAGAGTGCCAGATTTCTATCAAGGCAGTTCCCATGTCGCTTCTTTTGGAGGACAGTAACGCCAAATTCTACCCTTGCAATGTCATGGATTCCCCTGGCCATGTTAACTTTTTCGACGAGATGACAATCGCTCTTGCAGTTGCTGATGGTGTTGTGCTATTTGTCGATGCTGCGGAGGGTGTCATGGATTGATCGAGGAGCAAAAGGATGATGAAAGATTTCATAAGGAATTCTAGGGAGAAAGAGATTGCTGCATCCCATGAGGAAGTCACGCAGGTTGAAGAAATGTAGGGAGACACAGTTTGCAGCCATGGGACTGAGTTGAGTCATCTCTCAAAGAGGAAGAACATATACAGATTGCAATCAGTTTCTTTGAAGAGGAGGAAATAACGTTCAGAGCGAGTTTGTCAAACCATCAAGAGGCAACCTTGGACGAGGAGGTCAAAAGGTTGATGCAGGTACGTGGAGCTCTAGAGGGAGTCACATCATCATGAAAATTTGTATTAATGCATTTTTCTCTAAGACGGAGGAATTTGAGGTAAAAGCCCTTGTTAATGCATTTTTCTTTGAGATGGAGAAATTTGAGGTGAAAGCCCTTGTTAATGCATTTTTTTTCTCTGAGATGGAGAAATTTGAGGTGAAAGTCCTTGTTAATGCATTTTTCTCTGAGAGAGAGAAATTTGAGGTGAAAGCCCTTGTTAATGCATTTTTCTCTAAGACGGAGAAATTTGAGGTGAAAGCCCTTGTTAATGCATTTTTTCTCTGAGACGAAGAAATTTGAGATGAAATCCCTTGTCCATCTCTGAGACGAAGATGTGGTCCTTTCCACCCTCTTGGAGTAGCCATGGTGGATGTCATGTTGAGAGACTTCATGACAACATCATGTTGAGAGACTCCGTGATGAACTCTTTGTACTTGTGTTTTTCCACATGGGAGTAGCCATGGTGGACGTCATGTTGAGAGACTCCATGACGACATCACGTTGAGAGACTCCGTGATGGGCACTTGTACGTGTGTTTCTTTCCACGCATTGGAGTAGCCATGGTGGACGTCATGTTGAGAGACTCCATGACCTGGATATCTAGAAAGATATATCTCTAGCTAAGAGGGAGTGTTGATGTTATAGCTTCGGGAGATATCCTTCTCTCAAATTCGAAAGAATAAATGGTTAAATAATTCCAAGGCAAGTCGGACTTGCTATCTAATATTTATTATTTTATATTTATAAGGCCGATCCAAAATGAAAAATCGCCTTGGTTCTTGAATGAGGCCGACCCTTGTGAAGAGTCGCCTTGCTTGTGAAGAGGCACCTTACTTTGTATATATAGAAGATGATGATCATTTAATCAATCAATCAATTCATTCTCAAGACAATTCACACCTATCAAGGAGTTCACATATCTACAACAGATTATCATTTTGCTTAGAGCAGATTGACATCAAGGAGAATTCATTGTAATTGTGCATTCGCATCTAAGTTTAGGTATTGTGTTTCATTATTTCAGATCGGCCTAGAGTTTGGCCCGGATTGTAAGCAGATTTTTGCTCTTTCATTCAATATATAGGAGATATATTCTTGGTTGGGTTTTTCTCCCTCAAGAAGGAGGGTTTTCCCAGGATATATGCTGTGTTCTATTTGTCATGTGCTGTTGTATTTATGTGTTTCTGCTTATTGCAAATCTGATCTTAAATCTAACATGTTGGACCTACATCCATGCTTAAGTTACAATAAATTCCCTCAATGATTTGTTGCATTGGCAAATGACTTCTAGCCTTGTAGTAATTCCATTGAGATAATGGAGATTAATGAAGAAGATTTGGATGGAGATGAACAAAAACAAAAGAGGGTGATGTTTGGGTCTTCTGTACCATTGTTCTTTTCGATCACCAACTTTCAATGATGGCATTTTCTTGAGGTCATATAGAAGACAAGATGGGGGATCCAAAGCTAGTTGATAGGACAACAAACTAGTCTGGAAGTGTGGCTGATATAAGATATAGAGAACCCACCACAATATGAGTGAACCTTGGGTTGGATGTAAGTCCCAAGATTATTATGGTTGATGATTGAAATTCAGTATTGAAAGTAGCAGCACTCAAAATGATGCACACAGATTTGAAGGGAATATATCAAATTTATGTGTTCAGTCCAATCAATCAAATCAGTCCATGTCAATGAAGAAGGCAAGTCATAGATTACGTAAAACCTCAAATCAAGATGGGGAATGCAAAGCTACATGATAGGCCAATAAACTAGTCTAGAAGTGTGGCTGATATGAGATATCAAGAATCCACCACAATTTTAGTGAATCTTGGGATGAATGGAAATCCAAAGATTATTATGGTTGATGATTGAATCCAGTACTGAAAGTATGACATTCAAACTTGGTGTACTCAGATTTGAAGAGAATACCATCAAAGCTATGTATTTGACCCATGTTAATCAAGTAGGAAGGTCCTAGATTGCATAAAAACTCAAATGATAGAGATACATGACTCGTTATTATAGTTTAAAAATCTGTAAGGCATTTGATTGAAAAATGAACCACACATTAATTCATCAATTAAGCATGCATTGAACATTTGCAAGTATAGTCTCGTTGATGTGTTTTTATGCACTATGCAACACAAAATAAAATATCAAAGGCACTCTATCCTCTCTTGATCAATATCTCCTTGTATGCTAAATTATATGATCAACTGAGATGACTCCAATGTTTCTATTGTCAGATCTTGACGTGTAAATAGCTCAATTGTTGATGTGATTGTAATCCCAGGGGACTTATGTAGTTGTTCTTAGGAGATGAATCACTTAGACACAAGGAATACTCATTGAGTCTAGATTCGAAAGATTTTCAATGATACGCTCTGTTTACTTCTAGTAGTAATTGTTTGATAAAAAAAATGCAAAAGATCAAAGGGTTGAGAATTACTAAACTAAACCTAAGAATACAAGGACAATGAGCAAGTTCTTAGTGAAACTCAACTAGACTTTGTTTTGACATGCAATAAACAACTCCACAAAGCTAGTGTAATCTTCTAAGGATAGCTAATGATATTCAAATCACCACTCACAATCATCAATACCATCAAAAGAATGCATACTAATGAATGAATAGCAATTGAAGTTAAGCTTGATTATAGAGTTCAGTTGACCATGCAAATAATTTTACAATCTGCCAAATACAAGTAGTATGAACATGAAAGTTTCACCATAAGTCTTGCACAAAGATCTTTCATTTATTCAAAGTAACTAAGTAAACTTAAAATTTAACTTGAGAAGATGGATAACCATGCAAATTCTCCAAGATATAACACAAAATCACCAAGCTTCGATGTCTTATATATTTTTTTTTAATTTTTTGATCGGCTAATGGTTCCTTATTGCTTTTGACTGGAGCTTTGAACTAATGGAGTCACATTGGCGGACCCATCTTAATGGTTACAATTTTGTTGGGGTCACATTGGGGCACACCTCTTTAGATTTGACTCTTGCTTAGTATTACCTATGCTATTCATACTACTTATCACTCCATTTGCCTCCTCTTTTGTGGCTCTCCTTATCACTCCACTTCTTTCTTCTTATCTCTCCACAACTCCATATCCTTATTCCTCCGCTTGCTCTATCTCTCTGTGGCTGTGCACGACCATCATACGTGTTCGGCCACTGATTGACTTGTGGTCACCCCGCATCCACAGTGATTGGGGTCTTAACACCCCCCTCGTGCATCTTGACCACACCGACTTCCTATCGATCAATGCCACCTTTTTGACTCCTCCTATGCATGGGCCCGCCTTAACCTGCCATTCACTATTCCATACGTGGCTGAGGGGATTCGAACAGCAAACCACCGTATCAACACAGTGTCGCAACCACCGTTGCGCTATGGGGTGAATCCCTTCGATGTCTTATATTAATCCAACACCAATATAGCAACAATTCTCCAAGTCTCTCATTAGTTACAAATTAAAAAAATGGCAGCTTATATAGAGCTCCAAATACAAATAAGGGCCAAGATCAATCTAAAATCGATGGCCAAGATTGAGACAACTAAACCCTAATTAGGGTTAGTTGTAACCAACTAACTAATTGCCAAACTTAATAAAAAATCAGCCAAGAAGATGAACACCTTCCTTGGCACAAAATGCAAGGAAAGATAACAAATGGCAAAATTCCATGCCAACTAGGACTGCAACAAACTTTCTTCTAGAAAAAATGTTACCTTTGTCTCTCTCATTGAGAGCAAATGTGATGAACCTGGACATGACCATGTCAAGCTTGTCTATGGATATACTTGGCATGATTTCAAGGTTGAACTCAATAACTGCTGGTTTTTGTAGCTAGGTCGGATCCCTTTTGGGGGCCGGCCTACTACACAAATATCAAGTGGCCTGTTGGCCTTGATATTTGTATATCTCAGCGATTATTTCCTATATTGAGCAGGCCCTATTTGTGCTTAGCATTCATGTAATTGTAATAGGGCATGACCTATTTGATGCAACTTGCTTAAGGCAAGACCTAAGTTATGACTTGTGAATATCTATTTTGTATTATTGTAACTTGGTGCCAAATTATATGTTGCCGACCTTTGTGTATGATCCCATATAAAAGAAAGGTGACTTGTAGTCACAAGTGTGTTCAAGTTGTAAGGAAAATTCATGTCTGATTCTGCGAGTTCCTTCAGCAGCGAATTAGATCTTCCAGTCAGCGAATTGTTTCCAGGCTGGGCGAATATCTTGCTAGGTCAGCTGAAGTCATTCTAGGCTGCCTAACCTGCTATAGGCTACCGAATCTGCTACAGGACATTGAATCCTTGAGTTAGCTGTGTGACATCTTCCAAGTGCAAGCTCAATCCATCAGCAAATCATATTCTGATTGTCATTATCGGACTGAGATCAGAATCAAGGTTCAGATAAGTAGGGTTTTGGTGCTTATGTTTTGTGCCCTGGCTGGGCAAGGTTGTAATCTGTCTCTACCTTATTCTAATCAGATCTGAGATTCTTTGTTGCTGGGTTTTTCCTCCAAGAGGGAGGTTTTCCCAGGGTATGGTTGTGTTGTGTGTCCTTCTTACTGTGCATTTTTGTTTTCTGCTCATTAATTGTTAATCTGATCATTAAAAAACTAACAATAACATCCAACGTTTCAGCAGAAGTGGCAAAAGTTTCTTTGGCAATCCAATTCTTGTTTTTAAAAATTTTCCACGAATGCCATGAATGAAGAAATACTGCTCGAAAGAGTCGCTGAAAAGCCTGTAGGTAGAAAGAAGTTGCATTTCACTTTACTTTGCAAATCATCAACACTCAAGCCATCCTCATCAATTGTCTCTTGCCAATACACTTCTCTGACTGACACAAGGAGCTGATCCTGAATTCCTCTAAACATTTCTTCTATTCTGATACAATCCTCCTTCACCCTTTCAAGAGTCTCCTTCTTAGATACCAAGGCACAATACCATCGGCCAAAGTCATAAACTGCCTTTGTCTCCATTACTCCTCCATCTATCAAAATTTGCCTAGGAATATCTTTGAATGCTTGTAAACGTGGGATAGTCTTGTCTTAAATAACTTAGAAGTCTTCCCATAATTATATTGTGTTATGAATCCAACACAAGAATGATGTGACCTTATCATATGTTTGCACAAACTCTCTAGTAAATACATTTGCTTGATCAAAGATACCTTCAATCCACCCTTTGGTTGTTTGAGCCATCACCCTTGTCTCCTCGATGCCTTCAATTGCTTGGTTGGAAAGTATTTCAGGAGGGACAAATGTTTCACCTTCTTCTCGAAGTGGCTTTGTCAACTGTTGTATATAATCTACTAACTGTTTGATTTCTTTCTTCAATTGTCTTTTCTTTTCAGTCTCCATCCTCAATTGCTCTTCCATATTAAAGACTGAACCTTGTAGATCATCAACTACTTGACTCTTAGTGACAGGACCTAGATCAATCTCTCTTATATAGTAATCTTCAGCTGTGATCTCCTCTCTTGGTTTATCAACTTTTGGAGTTGCTACTTGCATCACTCGGGAACCAGAAGCTTCATTTACAATTTTGGAATATTTCTTAGGTTTCTTTTCTTTAATTTGGTTCACCCAAGCTAGCAAAGCCTCCAATTCCTTCACCTCATCAATCACTGTTATGGGTTTCTTCATTCTTTCCCTTAGCCATTCAGGTACTTGTCTTAGCTGCTCATCATCTTCTTCCTACTCAGCTTGCTGTTGATTTCCTCTTGGGGCTGTGATTGTATCTTCATGGAAATCTTCCCCATGAACCTCCATGTTCATCCCTAGTATCTCTCCAATAATATTTGCTTGCTGATCGAGTGGAGGATCTTCATTGCGAGGTGGTGAATTGACTTCCATATCATTTTGCTGAATGGTTTCATTTGATTCATTTACACTCCTATCTTGCAAATTTGGAGTAATCCCATCTCCTTCCAGGGATTCATATTTTGCCTTTGAAGCTGCCTTCATATCCATAAAGAGATCAACTTCTCTCACGGAAGAGGTGCTAGTAGTAGACTGAGTAGTTGCTGACTTATGTCTCTTTTGCTGCACTGGTTCCTCATACACTCCTTTCCTTTCCTTTCCTTGAGATTGTGAACTCTCAGGAACATCTCTATCTTTGCCATGACTCCCTTTTTCTTGTGTATTTACTTCATTTTTTGTGATTTCATCTTCGGATCCCTTAGAATATTCATATTTTTAAGATGGTGATTCTCCTTTGTCTATCAATTCATAGGTTAAAGAGATGTGTTGCTCTCTTATTTTGTCAACTTGCTGTAGTATCTATCGCTTAGTGTTTTCTATCACTGGCTGATCAATTACCTCAGGTAGAGTAATTTCAGGGACAAACTAGTCTAATGAAGGAAGAGGTCTACCTTTCTCCTTGTCAAAATGCTGTAATATAATCCTATCATCTTCCTCAAGCTGATCTGGCACACACAATACTTTTTTAAGTCTGATCAATTCAAGTGATAGCCTTGAATACGACCTCTTTCTTATCTCATAGTTGTCTACTACATTGGCCCAATGATCTTCAATGTGCATGAGATGATGGAATCTCTCTCCATTTACTGTCTTGACGTTGTGGTAAGGATCAAAGTTGATTATTGCAATGTGTGTCTTGAGATTATAATATTGCAACTCCTCTTCGGATCCTTGTGCTGCTTGCAAGGTAGAGCATGTCTCAATGGACTTTCCTATCATGATGGGAAAAGTCATTCTTGTGTTCTTTTTTCTTTGAATTTTATCATACTCCAGCAATTGCCTTGATAACTCCAGTAGCACCATCCTATCTGTAGGATACCTTGGAAGACAGTATACATATGATTAGAATCCTTTTATCTTTAGACAAGTGAATTTAGGGAATTGAATGTACCGTGAACCATACTTTTTGATCAAATTCGTAGCCTCCTTCGACAACCTCATTTGAGTGCCTCCTTGCAACATTCTTGCTATGTGGATCATGAAGGCATCATTCACTCTCTTGTAGTGAGCAATGCTATGTAAGTGTAATTGAGGGTAGGCGTCATATGCTAACATTTGTCTTTCAGAAGGTCCATTCGGTGCCCTACAAGTTAGCCCTTTGTATTTGCCTTATTTAGTTAAGATATATACCATATAAGAGCTCATATAAAAAGTCTTTGTATGCTCTATGTCTCTCAACTGTTCATTTAAGTTGTCGCTCACTAACTTAGCCCAATTGATGATCTTGGCTCCTTTTGCAACCTCTTCCAATGTTCATACAAAGAAGCTTGTGGTGATCACATGACTCGGTTCAACAACATGACTAACTCTCCAAATCCTTCCTTGAAGTCAGATTTGAGAAGCTTCTTTGGTAATCTATCATGGTGATGTCTAGGTATTTTGATCCACTCATTGTTGATAATCTCAACACATTTTTCAGGCTTGCTTTCATATAAGGCGAAGGAATCCTTCTTGCTCTTGTAAACCATGGAATCATATACAGAAAGATCAAATACTTCTGCCACTGCTGCCTCTGTGAAGTAAGCTAACACTTTACCATCAGGTGTTATGATTTGCCTTTTTTCTAAGTTGTAATGCGTGGCACACTCTACAATCAGCTTGCAGGGGGGAAGCCAACAATATGAGAGATGTCGTTCCTTGTCAACTTTCTTGCCATCTTGGAAGTATAGTACTTTCCTTTCCGAAACACTTGATCTCGGAAGTCGTTGATGTCAATATGACCAAGGTTGGTGTCACCAACTTTTCGCAAAGTTGCATGGACACGGATACGGTACCGGATACGGATATGGTATTGGATACGGATACGGCCATTTTTAAAAACCCCTAATATGGATACGTCTGGATGCGTCATTCATAAAAAAGCAATATAGACACATAATTGCTACATAAATAATGATAAGTTGATTTAACATTTTACAATATGCAAAAATAGTACAGTTGCATTGGAATATAACCCCAAAAATGGGACACTCAAATAGAAAAAACATTTCATTTGTCTTTCTCATTGGGTGTAGGTTTTGTTTATACCAATTTTTTTAAAAAAATGCATGAATGAAGTTTTGTAAAAGTGAATTTAGGAAGATTTCCGTCAATTTAAAAAAAAAATCAAATCACATAGTATGTAGCATGATTGGAAATCAAGGTTTTTTGGGCACATGTGGGTACATTATTCAATGTGTATCCGGGCTGTATCGGATACGTATTTGTTTTGGATACGGGAACAGATACGGGGATACACGTTCCTAGGGAGGGACAAAGGAGTTTCCGGCTACTCTGACTTTTCGCCATTTGGAGGAGAGCTTGGTTTCAAAGAGAGTACTCCTCTAAACTCATCCTTCATTTGCACTTGCCTTCAGTTATCTCCAGTCCTTGCTCCCTACATCTATCTGCAAATCAAGTTACTTTATGTTACCAAATTGAGGTTGTTTGGGGTTTTGATGGCTAGATGATGACACAAGTCATCTTGTAAACCTCCTACGCTTTAAGTCTTAATTGAATTTCAATAAGATTGATGCAAGGAATATGAAAAGAACAAGCCCTAATAACCTTCATGATATGAAATCTGAAAATTATCACAAGAAAACCCTATCTTGATCCAGATCATGACATCGCTTTCAACTTTCTACATACCTTGATCAAGATGAAAAACTAAAATGTGGTTTGAAAATCAGATTGCAAACTGGAAATTAGTCTGATATGATGAAATTGCAGTGCTTAGACAACTGAATCAGACCGGGAGATGATAAAATAACTCAGTCCTTTGATCTTATGGCAAAATTACAACCTTAGGGTTTCTTGAGATTCGTAGCAAATAATAAACTATCCATAAAATGAGGCCTGCAAATAAATTTTTTACAATTGTTTATGGTCAGACTTGTCCTTAGGATTACTACAGGCCTGATAATAGTTTGAATTTGCTTGAATGCTGCCTTCAAATTCTTGATTAAATCTTTTCCTTGTTTGGGTGAACCTGGGATAATTTCCTTTTGATGCTATCTGCTGTGCGATTTTGGAAGAGTAGATCGAATTTGATGTGATGTTTTGAATTTAAAATGATGCTCCTTGCTCTTGTTTATATATCTCTCTTTCTTCAAGGGTCGCACCTCTTGACCTTCTCCACACATGGCCGACTTGAACATTGAAACAAAACGTTTCACCTCTCACTTTTGGCATTTCCTCTCCTATGTGGCTGACTTGGCAAATGAATTGCTTTATTTCCCCCCCTTGAGCGCCTCTTTTTCATATAGCCGACTCAACAAAGGTTGCAACCTGATTTAGGATCACCTTGCTAAGGCGGATTTTTCACATTCAATTGCACAAACTTAAGGTGTAAACTTTATGTTCGTTTACACAACTTGGAGGAGGGTACAGATTGCATAGTCATTCGCTCAAAACTTTCTTGCTAGGGTGGCCTTTTGAGAGTCGTTTGCACAAGCTTGTTTGGTTGGGCGCAAATTCGTCATGTATTCGCACAAGCTAGGGCACACTTTGCTTTTCCATTTGCACAACCTTGCTACTAGGGTAGCATTTCTAGGGTCAATTGCACAAAAACCTAAGGAGGGCACATTTTTGAGGGTCATTTGTACAAATTTGTTGCTTGGTTGAGTGCATTTTGATCTTGCATTTGTACAACATTTGTTGTTAAGTCGCATTTCTAGGGTATGTTTATACAACTTTTCTCTTGCTTGGGTGCCTTTTGATCTTGTGTTTGCACAACTAGGGCAGCAAACTGGTGTTCATTCGTACTATTCCTTGCTAGGGCAGAATTTCATGAGTCATTTGCACAAAGTTGCTTGCTAGGGTGGCTTTTCATGAGTCATTTGCACAGGGTTGCTTGCTAGGGTGGCTTTTCAAGTCTCATTTGCACAATGTTGCTTGCTAGGGCGGCTTTTCATGAGTCATTTGCACAAGGTAGGCGTCAAATTGAGGCTGATCTGCACAAGTTTCTACTTACTTTTCACCTTTGCCTTAGACAAATCGTCCATTAAGATGATCATTTTGATCTTTCTTTCCCTCAAATCCTCCCTTGCTTAGGCACATTATGTGGGTTCATTTGAACAAATACCGCTTGATGAACAAGCTATCATCAAGACCACAACCTAGGCAAAACCATGACTTAGTCAAAATTTCCCTTTTGTAGCATTTGTGAGCTCATTGCCTCCGTTCTTCATTATTTGGTCGAATTTCATCATCGAAGAGTGATACTTGACAACTATGCCTCAATCCTGACTTGTGCCACTCTAAAACCCTAGGACCTATTCATGCTTGCAATTGAGATCTGAGTGACTTGATCACTCCCTAAGGTCAAACTTGATACTTGGAGCTTAAACTTGATTGCTAGCCATTTTGATCCTATGAAACCAATGTGACCGGAAAGCAAAAGAGGGGGTCCCCGTTTGTAATGGGGTGATGTGTGAAAAGGTCACAACATCTCCTTGTTCACAGTATGGTTATCAAGTTTATTTACCTTTTTTTTTTCCAAACAAAGATAATAGTCAACATACTTGAGCCAATCATCGAACCAAGCCACTTAACAGTATCACAAGGACAATTAGTCAAATATATTCCCAATAAGACTTGGAGATAAGACAACACAACCACATGGCATGTTTTTATCAGGTTTAGTACCCTCCATGATTAAGAACTTGGCTTGTACACTTCTTCATACAAACCCAAACATGCATAGCTGCTTGCCTAGCTAGTATGTATCTCATCTCTCTTTTAAGCCTCTAATTATCCTAGGATTAACCACCTCCTTTGTTAGAAAACTTATTTCTAGTTAGGCTTAACCACCTCCTTGAGCGAGGAATATGGCCTCTATCTACACTTAAACCTCTCTTTGGACAAAGCCAACCAACATTACACACACATGCGCGCACACACACACACACACAACTAAGAACTTGGCTTGCATACTTCATAGAAAACTCTGCATGCATAGCCACCTGCCTACCTAGAATTTATCTCATCTTTGTTAATTGTCTAATTCTCGAAGGATTAATAACCATCCTGGTAGATAACTTATTTCTAGTTAGGCTTAACCACCTCCCTAAAGAAGGAATATGTCTTCTATCTAAAGTTAACGCTCTCTCTTTCTCTATCTATCTATCAAAGTTTTAGGACTTGGACTTGTCGTGGACTCGGCTGCCCAAAATAGGACTCAAACTTGGGACTCAACAAAGAACTCGACTAGGACTCGACAAAGAAGAAAACCGTAGTTTTACCAAAAAACAGAAGAAATTAATGCATTTAGAGAACATAAGAGCCATAATTCAAAAATTACACGTCATATGATCTCCAAACATTTAATATTTGAAATTTCATCATTCATTAATCATAAATTCATAGTCATACTCATAGTTTCAAACTTTCAAATGTATAATATCATAAGTTTATAAATGTTTGTATGTAATGATATGTCAAAATGAGAAAAACAACCAAATTAAATCTACATCTTCCTCTTCCTCTCCTAATGTAACCCAATTTTTGAGGCCTCAAACTAGATGGTTCTACGAGAGGAGGTGTTTCTTGTTCTTCAAAATCAAAATTGTCTTCATCCTCCTCCATTGCATCCAATTCTGTTGCTTTTTCTTCTTCTGATGCTCCTCTCTCCAATTCTGCAAGATCTTCTTCAGTAAGGAGGACATCATCATCATTTTGTTCACTGACAGTCCAGTCAGCAAATGGATCAATATCATTGAAGTATATGGAGTCATGTGAAACTCCCTCCACCTTTCTAGTTCGAAGGTGAAGGTTGTACTGAACAAAGACAAGATCATTGAGGTGCTGTTGGGTCAACCTATTTTTCTTCTTTGTGGGAATGTTCTCAAACAAACTCCAATGTGCTCACACCCAAAAGCACTACATGGCTAGGACAAAATATGAATGGATCTCTTTTGAAGATTAGGCATGCTGGCAGCATAATTCTCCCGTCATAAATCTACAAAAAAAATTTGGAAATATAAGAATTAAGTAAAAAAATATAAGAATCAAGTTTTCACCTTTTTCTTGTAGTATTGAACTAAATTTTATTACTTGGTTGTTGTTTATCTCTCTTTTCAATTGCTTGAGCTGAAGAATAGAGTCTCCCCTTTGCATCCTTGTAGACTTTGAATAGATAAAAATAAAAATTAAATCAAATATAGAAAATTAGTTACCATGTATGTAAAATGGATGTTTCTAGATAGTCAACATTGCCAAATTCATAGTTTAAATAGCAAATCTTACCTCCAACTCATCAAGAACCTTGTTTCTCAACTCACGCTCATGTGCCACCTTATCAATGCATGCACTAACACCTGCCATGACCTCATCAGCCTTAAATGTATTAGAGATGTAGAATTTTGGGTTCAAGAAGAAGGCCAAGGCATGTATTGGTTGCTGGAGTTGGTTTGTCTGTCTACAATCAATGATGTGCTAAATGATTTCATATTTTTTTTGTTTCCACCATAGTAATGTGAAATGGCCTCTTTGGTCCTATCCATGGCCTCATAAATGAAACCCATTGGCATGCCCTCTCCATCCACCATACGAAGAACCCTAACCAAAGGTTCCGTCACCTAAAAAAATGAAAACAGGTTTTAAATTATTAGAAATTAACCTCTCAAATTAAAAAAACAGCAAATAAATTATCTTGTATAAATTTTATGTTTGTGTTTGTTACTTACCCTGATTAATTCCTCTACATTCTGGTTGAATGTGTCATCAAAAACTATATTTACAATCTTCTCCCCTTTAGCTTTCTTGGAAAATGGAGACTGCAACCAAGCATTAGACACAAACATTTGCTTGAGATGAGCAATGGCACCAAGAATGCTTTGCAATATAAGGAAGTGGATAGCAAATTGTGTCACTCCTGGTTGCACAAGGTCCTTGCCATTTGTGTGTTTTCTCATCAATGAAAGCAACCAAGTATGGTTGTAGATAAATTTGGTAACCTTTTTAGCATCTTCAACCACACTTCTCACCCATCGAATTTTGCCAATGTCCTCTAACAACAAGTCCAAGCAATGTGCAACACAAGGAGTCCATGAAATTGTAGGATGCCTCTCCATCTCCATAAGGAGTCTACCTGCAGCTACATAGGCAGCTGCATTGTCCGTGATAGCTCGGACAACATTCTCAACACCAACCTCCTGGATCACCCCGTCTAACAAATCCCACAAAGCCTCAACATTTTTGATTTCCTAGGAGGCATCTATAGACTTCAAGAACACCAATGCACCATTAGAAGGCACTAAGAAGTTCAAGAGAGTCCTATTTCGTCCATTTGTACATACATCCGATAAAATGCTGCATCCTTTTCTTCACCAAATTTTTTTTTGGTCATCAACCACAAGCGGTGTATTTTTTACAGCTTTCTCTAGCAATGTCCCACTCAAATCTCTAGTTGTTGGGGTCTTAAACCCCTTACTTGAAATTGTCAATGCATTCACCAAACCTTCCTAATATTGGCTGTTTGCCACATAGAAATGTAAATTATTATAGTACCAAAAATTCGCTATGGCCATCCTAGCTTCATGATGTTTTTCTTTATTCCATCTTGGACCTTCAAGTGAAGGTTGTGCTCTTGGAACATTGCATGGACTAAAGTAATTCGGTCTTGATGGAGGAATTTGGCTAGCACTAGCAGTAGAAAAAGAACCCTCAGGGCTCTCACAGCTGTGATACCACTGAGATATTCCTTGCTAAATCTGATTGAAAATTTCTGATTTAAGTGCTCAAGGAATATCATCAAACACTTGTCATGAAACCTCTAATTCGCTGCCATTTGTTTCTGATTGATTTTGCTTGCTTGAAATGGTTTCAAATGATGTTCAAATGCTTGTAAATTATCGCTACAATGTCTAAGCAAAGAACTAGATGCAAATGCAACTTCTTTTGGTTTTTTCAAATGCATATATAAGGAATTCTACATGTAAATGTGCACCTACAGCCAACTGTCATTTTCATAAACACTTGGCATGCAAACTACTATCACCTTGAATATGGACATATTATCAAATAATTGGCCTGCAACTAGTTCCTTCTTTTTCATATGCAACCGCCAAATACAATAGAACATGTAGTTGCCAAGTCTATAGGTTTACGTCCATGATTCAATTACAATGTTAGGTCTGATATTAAAAAGACATCTACAGCAGCAATTCCCTAATGAAGACATATGATCAATGCACTAAGGAATATGCATTAAAACCTGGTATGAAGTGCATATTAATGGCAGACCTGATCAGCATTGTCCAACAATTCTGAGATCCTTTCAATGAAGAATCACACCTCCCATTGCAAATTTGCACCAGCCCTAAGTAGTATGGCTGTGTAGGTTGTACAGCTGGGAAAAGAAGATTGTAAAGCATAAAATGCAGTTGCCAATGTCCACAATCTTGGGCGTCTTTATGCTGTATCTATTAAGAGCCTTCCCCTCTCCTAATCCATTGAAAACTGATGAATTACTTGCAGATTTGAAGCACAATTAGAGCTCCTGTGTGAAGCCCTCCTGTAGATAAAATTCAGAAGATATTTCACTCCCTCAAATGGTCGCACATTGAAGATTATCTGTTCTCCAATGGCTGCTTGCACGCTGAAAACCCTGGCTTTCGCTTGCAGAGAGAAATTTATGAAGACAAGATACAATAATAATGCCTTATTTTGATTTCCCAAGCAATTTATATATTCTCTGTGAAGGGGGTCGAGTTTCTACTAAAAAGCACAATTTTAGCTCATTAAACATCTTTAATGTTGGCATAATAACTTAATTTCACCCCCTTGGCCTAGGCACCTCACTTAAAACCCTGGCTTTCGCTTGCAGAGAGAAATTTATGAAGACAAGATACAATAATAATGCCTTATTTTGATTTCCCAAGCAATTTATATATTCTCTGTGAAGGGGGTCGAGTTTCTACTAAAAAGCACAATTTTAGCTCATTAAACATCTTTAATGTTGGCATAATAACTTAATTTCACCCCCTTGGCCTAGGCACCTCACTTAAATAATCAATTGGCCCCTTTTTAATGATGGAAAGCCCCTTTCTTTATGAAATATTAATAACTTTCTAATATAACATTAAATGCCTTATTATAATTAATTATTAATGAAGTGTTCATTTTATTAATAATTAAATAATTATAACTCCCCAAATAATCATTATTTCTCAATTTTGTCTGCATCCGGAAGTTAACCATTTTATCCTTTGTACTTGCAACTGCCTTACTAAAAATAGAAAGGGTCCCCCTCTATCTAACTCTGTCTTACTATAAATAGTAAGTAATGCATACGAAGTCTTGGAGACCTCAAACGAAAGCCAAAACTGCTAATCACTAAACACTGGAGATGATACAAGCCTCAAAAGACCCTCTAACCATCCTCATTAGCCTACGAGGGTCAGAATAATAGGCTAATCATCCAAAAATCCATGTTTGCTAAAATGGGGACATTACAATAATCTTGATCATTTACCACAGATTTTCTTTGTTTTTTTAAATTAGTAACTTGTAAGTTTGTAACAAGTCATTTTATTTTATTTTTTAAAATCTGTTTTGTTTGCAAATAGTAGATAAATTAAATGAATATCATATTTTTAAACATTTCAAAGAATGTAACATTGTAAGGGCTGCTAATTGTTATCTTTAACTTTTCTTGGCACTTACTATGCATACAACATGTGCTGTTTTTTTTTTTCTCTAATATCTTATCTATGATGCGTAAAAAGGTTTGTTGTTTTTAATGTATGTTATTATTTTTTGTTGTATCTTTTTTTAGGGTGAAGATGAGTTTTTTTAGTGACTAAGACAATGTTGATTTGGGAGATGAAATTGGGAGAAATATAGGGGAATCAGCTGAAGCTAGTGAAACCCTCTGCAGAAACAGTTCAATTGGGAGCATGCTATAAATAGATTGCCCTTCCAAGTAATTTTCAGCGTTGGCCAAACACACATCTGACAAGAAAATCTTTTTGAACCATTGTAGCGCTGCTTGACACTAACAAGGCAACTAATTCAGTGGAGTCAACATTGGAAATGCAGCATTTGCCCAGTTGATTGGAAGGGCAACATAGGATTTTTATTCTATTACATAGGATTTTTGAGTTGCAATAGTCCTCGCAATTGATGATTATGACCCACGGATGAAATAGGTGGAGGGAGTCCAAAATAGAGTAGGTGAAGAGGGTGAAGGAGACGTTTTGGTCAAATGGGGATTTTGAAAGTCTTAGTCAAAGATCTACAACTGCATTGATAGCATGCTTGGCCAGATGCCACCATTCATGAGATATAATACATCCCACATTCTACCATGAGCCTATTCATCCCATAATTTAATAAATTGGGAGAAGCTGAATCACTTGGTTGCATATGCAGTGAAGCCAAGGTGGTATTTGGAATGACTTATTAAAATTGTTCGCATTGAGGACCATGAGTTGAGGAATGGTCTCATGAAGGCCTTTAAGAAAATATATAGTCTAGAGGAATCTTCATTGCCCAAAACTAAGCGAACAAGTCTTCTCAAACTTAGTGGCTGTAAGAGTTCAACAAGCATTGACGAACAACACTCTTTGGCATAGGACAAACCAATTAGTTTGTGGGGACTATACGGACCTCAAAGATTGTTGAGTATACTTACCATTCATCTATTTTAACAAGTTTCTAGTTCCTTTGGTACCAAGAGAAAGTGATTCACATATAGCCATATCCACTCTTAAGAGGAATAAACTTAGGTCTATGAGAGTGGAAAAGCTTGTTGTACATAGCGCATTGAGTATCACTAAGCAAGATGAAAAGACCCTTGAGTATACGTTGAGACCAACAACATGGTGGGATGTAGAGCTTGAGGAGAAAGATGTGAAGTTAGGATTGGTCGGGATAACAATACAATTCATTACATTGGTTCCAATGATGAGTAGGAGTTTTCAAGATATCCAATGGAATGACTTTAATTTTTGAGTTTCTTGTACAAACAAAATACAACTATGCGTATCTTTTTTTTGCATTACATTTTGTCATTTGGGTTTTTGTTGCTTGTAGATTGTAATTGCAATTCACAGCTCATTTGTACTTCGAACTATCATCAATATTGTTTTAAATTTAAGCTGTTGTTAATTTTAAAATAAATTTTTTCAATTATAATTCTTTTATGTTATTTAATGTGTGATGTGTCTAGTTAGTATGTGTTGGCTTTCTTTATCCTGCTAATGTTTTTTTAATAAATAAACTATACATAAAACTATAAGATGAAAATTATAATAAATGAAATTATTATAGTTATCCATAGGCTGACCTACCTTATTATAATGGTTTTCCTTAAGCCGTGATTTTACTTGGGCTGACATCTGAATGCTATTTCTTAATTATTTTTGGATATCAACCCCTGGGCTGACATGTGAAAGAGTAAGATGCAAATGTGGGTCAGAATGAATAGATGGGCAGGTTATGTTTCGAAGTTGAATTCACATCTGGTGAAGATGGTGTTTTCTGGATCGGAACCTCCAGAAGGCAGATTTTGGGTAGGACATCACCCCTACCCAATCTTTTGTCTGTAATCATTACTCCATGCACCACTTTCATCCTTCTCATTTGCCGGATAGAGCAAGGAGAAACCGAGTCAGTGGAAGGCTTGCGCCTCACAACGCAAGCAACTAACCAGCTATCAATTCTTCCTGTAGAGATCAGTACATAGTGCGTGAACACCAGGGATATGACAGAAAGCACTTTAGTAGGTATGCAATTGGGCATTTAGTCATCCCAAATATTAGGTGATTCAAGGAAAGTAGTATGAATCTGCTCATATTTTTCTATATGTATTTCTGAGCTTGTATAATCTACTCATGTAAATCTGCTCAGACTGTGAATGGGAGCCAGATCAATGTTAGGAGATGAAGTTTGTTGGGAGACTGAAGAAGAGAGTGATACGAGACATGGTGAGGTTACTTCCACCTTTAAATCCTATGCTTTGATGTTACTCCATCAATGGAAAGGAGACAAAAATTCCATAGACAATTTGAATCTTTTCAATATTGATGAGCACGATGGGTAATATATAGAGCAGAGAAACGGGAATCGTCAGAAATTGCCGAGTTTGGGTGATTTTTGCGTCGAGTTGGCCTTGGCGAGTCTAGGGGGCTCAGACTCGGACTTGGCCAAGTCTGGGGCCCAAAATCGCCTGAACTCGACCAGACTTGGCCAGATTCGCGTGGACTCGGCTAGACTTGGCCGACAGCAATGACATTTTAAGTTTAAATAAAAAACAACAACTTACAGTATGTTTTCAATTGATTTTTTTGCCGACACAATAACTTTGCCGAGTCGAGCCGAGTCTGAGCTGAGTTTTTTTTGCCTCACTGAGTCGGAGTCTCGTTTCTATGATATAGAGTAAGAATTTTTCTTTGCCCCAATAAGAAAAAGACTTGGTGCCCACTAACAAAGAGAAACATTTGAAAGAGAAAACTTAAAAACAAGTAGCTAATAGATTTTTTTTAATATATTTAAAAGCAATGGAAATCTAGTCTTTTTGACTTCCCGTTTCTTTCAAATGGGAGTTTGGAACATTCCTTATAACTGACATTATTGTTATAAACTTACACTTAAATGCAACCAAGTGGAAAATAGTTGGTGGGCAATGCTTGGAGGTGATTAGGGTTAATAACATGTGCAAGGCATGGATGCAATTAAGGTACAAGTGGCACATCAAGACATGACACATAAAAGGGTATGTGCTAGGGAGCATACTTGAGAAAAGCTACTTTATAGGCATCTTTTATATGTAGGGTCATTTTTGGCATAGTCAAGTTATTCCATGGGACATCACAAAAGAATTTCAAACTTGGCAAGAAAGGATTGCCTTTAACTCCTTAAAATGGAAAACAGATGGCACTAGTCATTAGTAATAACTTGTGCATTTAAATTCTTAACCTACCAAACTTAGTGTAGATTTTATGGTTTATAAGAGGCTTGTTTGTGCTCAACTTTGGGCACTGGGCAAGAATGAGGTCAATTTTGGGCACTAGGCAAGAATGAGATCAATTTTGGGCACTGGGCAAGAATAAGGATAGTGTGCTTATTTACAAGCTGACAAAAGATGATAGCAAAGGGTCTATTTGTAGGATGGAGGATAATTTAAGCTTTGAAATTTGAACAGTGTACATCTACCCTTATCTTGGGACATGGAATACAAATTAAAAATCCCCAAAGGTTGATATATGAGGTCATAAAGGCTTTAAGCATTGTTAATGATAATTGTATGTTGCCGATGTCCCTCGTTTGCCACAAAGAGAGTGTATACATTTGATCGCCTTGGTCAAGTGAACTAGGTAGAATGTTCAAAAGTGTGGTGAGCTACAAAGCACAATGTTTGATGACATTAGTGGCAAATGATTATTTCTAGTCCTAGTGAAGGAGAGGTAGGACGACAATTTTGATATGGTGAATGGGGGGATTCAGGCTCTCTTGCTAGGTTAAACTTTTGACTTATCAATGGTGATTGCGATTAAGGTATATAAGACTGGCTTATTATTAGGGCACAATGAATATTGAGAAGCCCATTGTGTTATAACTTCTCTTTGTAGCGGAGGCAAAAGAAGTGGCTTGTGTTGAGGATCATCATATTCCTCAATATTGGCTATTTGCAAAATCTTTGATTTGAAAGATTTTACCACTGGGCCCACATAACTATAAATCTGATTTTCATCGGTAAATGAGAGATGATACAAATATGCAAAGGTCTTGAAAGATACCAAATAGAAGAAACAAGTTGATCATATAAAATTGTATTGAAGGTATTGGTATGAAATGTTGAGAGCCATTGCCTCAATTTGTAAAGTATTCATATATATGACATGAGCATATCACTACTTAATAATGGTGCTAATATTGATATTGTATTTACACACTTAGGCCACTTAATACAAGTAGGCTCATTGACTCATGTATGTTACATATACAAGGTACCTACTACCCACAAAAGATGGACATGACCCAAAGGCATACCTCAAGAATTAGTAACTCAATTGCACTTAATAAGATAGGTTTTATACATCTAACATCTTTACTAAAACTCAACTTAGACATGCCAAAGTAAGTTGGCATCCATGCAAAAAAAGAAAGAGAAGCCAAGTACAAAGCTTTTGAAAAAAATTGCACAAAATATTTTGTATCTACATTTTTGATCATACCTTGGAACCCATTGATAACATATTATATTTTTGTGAGAAGGGATCATAGAGTGTGATCTGGAATATTGATTCAAAAGAGTCTACATAGTTTTTAACAATATTTCTTTGAGTTTCCAGGATGGGGAGCTGCAAGGACATTGAAATTTTTCTAAATTTTGGTGACTGTGGGTGGTGACTATAAAAATAACTTAAACTAAAAAGAACTGAAATTTTAAAAGGCAAATATGATGTGTTAAATTTTCCATGCAAATCTTTTATGCACCAAACAAAGTAGTTTGTTGAATCTTGGAAAGGGTATGACCCCTCTACTTCCCAAGTCCCTTGGATGTTTGACATGTCGAGGATGTCACCTAGAGTCTTGGGGATGTGTCCCCGTGGAACATTGTTTTTTTTCAAAAGCTTCGCTCTTAAAATTTTGCATTGTGAAAATTTCATGCTCTCAATTAAAAGAGAGGCTCCAACATTCCAGTATTTACATCTTCCAATGACTTGAGCAACTTCTTGCAATGTGGAAGAAGACTATTCATCCATGCATATAAATTTTAAAATAATTACCAATAGCACCTTAAAAAAAGCATCATTATCCTCGGTTTCCACATCTCACACAAATTGGGAGAATCTTGCTAACAAATGAGGATGTAATAATCCTAATACAGATCGCCATCAAATACTAAGGTATTCTAAGACTCTAAGGGATGATCATTCCCTCATAATTCAAAGAATTGATGCTCAAATGAAGTATTGCCATCTTATACATTAAATTTGAAAAGCAAATCGTTCTCATATATAAGAAGAGCTATTAGAGAATGATGATCAAATGATGAAGCCATTGATGAACTTGAAGAATAAATCAATTGCTACAAGCTCTAAATGCCATGAATATACCCTAAAGTTGCAACATCTAAGTTCTCATGCCAAAGTCCTAAAGCAAATCATTCAAAGAAATATTTTTTTTGGATATAATGATGATATCTATGAGACCATCCAAGTTAATTTTGACTATCAAAGCAAAATGTGAAGTAAACCACCAACTCCATGCCAAGCACTAAAAATTTCCATGTGTGTTCCTCAATCCTAAAAGATCCCATTAAGGTGTAACAGGTGGAAATAGGGTTCATTAGTTTATGCATGCAAACTATGAATCAAACCTATTTCACAATAATTACATTTGAAAGGAGAATGAACTCAATAAGCTCAACCTCAAACTTAGTAGGAATGGGCTGAGAACAAGATGAATTCAATACTCCTTGATTGAGTTGAGGGTGATTGTTAAAATGATGCGAATTGAATGCAAGAACTAGGGTTAATGATGCAAAATTGACAAAGATTAGCATGCATAGGCAGTTTTAGAAAAGATATGTAGGCACGAAGCATAGATCTGGAAATGGGAAGTAGAGAAGAACCTGTGATTGAAATTTGGACTCAAAAATCTGGGACAAAGATGCTACGCGACCTTGTCCCAAAATCATCGAATGCAAACAACATAAACAGTTTCAGAATTGCAATGTCGTTCTGAGTATCTCCTTGAAGTTTTGTTTGAAAATTTGTTGGACATTGATGCTAGGCAACCTTGTCCCAGTGTTTTCACTTCTTCAAAATCAGGTCATTTGCATCTTGGTCTCCTCTTTTTAGATCTATATTTGTTGTCTCGAGATCCTGTCACCTGCAAACAAAAGAGAGAAAAAGGTGTTGGGTTGATAGGGGTTTGCCTAGGTCAAACCTTGGGTTTGGAATTAACCCGTAATGAAATATTCTATGTTACCCCAAGTTTCCGGGACGGGGACGGCAGGGGACGGGGGTACGTGTTTTCGGGACGGCGATTTTTTTTGCCAATTTTGGGGACGGCTAGGGGACAGCTATATAAAGGTAGGGAAAATTAAAATAAATAAGGAAATTTAAAATATTCATATGAAAACATGGATAAAACATGCACATATCCATTATAGAACCTTAACATATAAGAACTAGTAGAGTTCTTATGGCAAATTTGTGTTAAATTGAGAGTCAATTAATAGAATATTAAAATATGTTAATTTTAGTATTAATGCTCATTCAGTGTATATTCTATTTTAGACAGATCATCTTCGATCTTCTCAGCAGTTTCTTATTAGAAACTTGCTATTCTTGTAAATAGCTTGTATTATTTATGAGCGTTTTTGCTCATTCTGATTATTCAATCAATTCTTTGAAATCCATTGCGTGTCTCACATTGTTTTATGGTATCAGAGCTACAGGAGGAATATTTTCGAAAATTTTTTAATCCTAATTTCCAATTAGTGGAAATTTTCGAAATTATTTTTTGAAAAAAACTTATCAAAGTTTGTTTTGGCTTTTGGGGCGGAATCGTCGTTTTTCGACCTGCAGGTTCGTTGTTTTTCGGCAACCTTTGTCTGCAGGGTCGTCGTGCGTCGTCGCGACCTGTGTTCGCTCAGGGAGGGTCGTCGTTTTTTTTCTTCGGCGTCGCGTTTTACCGCCCCCATGACCTGTGTTCGGGACCTGCAAGGGTTGTCGCGTTGACGCGACCTGTGTGCGACGTCGCGGACACACTCCAACGCCGCCTCCATCGCCCTCGTGACTTGCAACCCGCGCGACCTGCGACCTGTTCGCGTCGTTCACCTGCGACCTGTTCGGTGATCTGCGACTTGTTCGGCTCTGTGCACGTCTGCAGGCTTCGGCGTCGTCACTTCCAACGGCGCCACCTGCAACTCGTCATTCTCTGCAAACAATGGCACCCACGATCTTTGCAAACTTCTATTGAGGTGTTTACCTCCAGTTTTTATCGAAATTCCTTTTTTCTTGCAGATTTGTGGTGGGTTTTTCAAACCCTAATCTGGGTTGTTGTCCGTCTTTTCTGGGTACCTCGATTTTTCGTGCCTCGATTTTTGAGCCCGCGGATTTAGATTCTGACAGGAGAATCCTTCTGGGTTTTTTGCACGCATTTCTGGGCTGTCTTTGGATTTTTCCGGGTCAGCCAGGAATTTTTTTTGGGAAACGTGCAAATGGCTTCTCACCAATTTGATGTTAGAAGGTAGTCAACGCTTTAATGGTCACAACTACAACATCTGGAAATAGCGTATGTTGACCATTTTTGAATATAGGCGTCTTGACCAGCTTGTTTTGGGCAAAGAGCTCAGTCCTGGTACACCTGGTGCAGATCAAGATAAGTTTGATGAACGCAATCGGGAGGCAGTCATGCTTCTCAAACTCTCAGTAACTGATGATCAGTTACCGCAGATTCCTTCCGGCAAGACAGCCTTTGACATCTGGAAGCATCTGAAGGAATTGCATGAGACATCCGACAAGAGCCGAGCATTCTTTCTGAAGAATCAGTTGTTCTCCATTATGATGGATGAACGTATGTCCTTACAGGAGCACCTCACAAGGATTAAGGACATTCGAGATCAACTCGAAGCTATTGGTCGGACTATGGAGGAAGAAGACATGGTTGTAATCACTTTAAAAAGTCTTCCGAAATCGTATGAACACTTCATTGAAACCCTCAATATTACTTCCACTAATGTTGATCTGAAGTTTTTAGAATTGTGCACCAAACTTCTATAGCAGGATCGTTGGAAACAGCAATTTGGTAGTGGTACTACATCAGCCTCCTCGGAAAATGCCTTCACAGCTCAATCCTTTCAGAAGGATAAAGGCAAATTTCAGTCCTCTCAGTCTTCTCAGCAGAAAGGCTCTTCTCAGACACAGGATGGAGCTAAGAAGAAGAATGTGCAGTGCAATTACTGTCACAAGTACGGCCATATGAAGAAAGATTGCCGTCAGAGGCTCGCTTCTGAACAAAAGAAGCAGGGAGGGTCACACCAGAAGGCGCATGTTGCTGAACATTCCGAGCAGAAAGAGTCTGCCTTTTATGCCTTTATGGCTACGAGGTCTTCAGATCCTGCCAGGTCTTCTGCTTGGTACATCGACTCTGGTGCATCACGTCACTTTTCTCATCGGCGTGACTGGTTTACAGACTTCTCACCTTTCAGTGATTCCGTTGTATTTGGCGGAGGTGAGGAGTATACAGTTGTTGGCAGAGGCACTGTTCAGATACAGTCTGGTGGCAGGACTCTCATTTTTTTGAATGTGTACTATGTTCCTGGAATGGAACTTAATCTGCTCTCTGTCAGCCAGATTATGAGGAATTCTCCTCAACTAGATGCGGTGTTCAGTGCTCACAAGTGCTCCATCATTGATCGGGAGACTCGTCTTACTATTGCTGTTGGTCTAGAGGATCATGGCCTATATAGGCTTCTTGACACTGGTGATTCTCCTGAAGTGGCTCTGGCAGCTCGTGTTTCTCCTCTTAGCACTTTGTGGCATAGAGATATGGACATCTCAACATTCAGTATCTCTCTCAGCTATCTCGGGAGGGACTTGTTTCAGGGTTACCTGATATTCAGACTCAGCATCTTGGAGTATGTGGCGCCTGTCAAGCTGGCAAACAGCATCGGACTTCATTTCCACATGGAAAGTCTTGGCGCGCATCTAAGGTACTTCAATTACTTCATGCTGATATTTGTGGTCCTATGAATACATCTTCTGTTACTGGTTGCAAATATTTTTTGCTTATTGTAGATGATTTTAGTAGAAAGATGTGGGTGTACTTTCTTAAATATAAATCAGATGTATTTAGTATCTTTCAGAAGTTTAAGTCCTTTGTTGAAAAAGAGTCTGGACATAGTATCATTACTGTTAGGACAGATAACGGGGGGGAATTTTGTTCTTCTGCATTCTCCAACTTCTGTGATACCCATGGCATCAAACGCCAGTTGACTACACCCTACACTCCTCAGCAAAACAGTGTTGTCGAGCGTCGCAATCGTACGGTTGTTGAGATGGCTCGCTCTATGTTACAACACAGGAGTGTTCCGAACAAGTATTGGGCTGAAGCAGTCTTTACTGCTGTCTACCTTCTTAACCGCTCTCCTACTCAGGCTGTTAAGGGGAAGACTCCAGAAGAGGTTTGGTCTGGTCGGAAGCCTCAGATCAGCCACCTAAAGGTTTTTGGCTCTGTTGCCTATGTTTGGATTCCAGATGCTAAGCGCTCCAAGTTGGATTCCAAAAGTCAGAAACTCATGATGACAGGATACAGTGATCACCATAAGGCCTACAGACTGATAGATATAGACACTGACCGTCTTATCTTCAGTCGTGATGTTGTATTTGATGAAGACAGAGGATTCTTTCAGTCCCCTTCTTCTGAGCAGAGTTCTGAGGATCAGCCTCACAGTGTTCTTATTCCATTAGGTTCGCCTGATGGGAGGGATGCAGAATCTATTTTTGATGATGCACTACCTGAGTTCCCTCTGGAGAATAATCCTCCTCCTGCTGCTCCTGTTCCTGATCCTGAGCCTCTTCCAGCTCCTCCAGATGTTCGCACTTCTACTCTCCGGCCTAAATGGTGGGCCAAGACCATTGGTGATCTCAGGGATACTGAGCTCATTGAGGGTAGAACCTCTCGTAATAAGAGCAAACAGCAGCATACCGTCAATTTTGCTCTCATGGCTAACATACACAGTGTTTTTGAGCCTCAGACATATTCAGAGGCTAAAGGTATACCTGAGTGGGAACAGGCTATGGAAGCTGAGTTCCAGAGTCTTCAGAAGAATCACACTTGGGCCCTTTCTGATCTTCCTTCAGGGAAGAAGCCCATTAGCTGCAAATGGGTGTACAAAGTAAAATACAAAGCTGATGGAACCTTAGACAAGTATAAGGCTCGTCTTGTTGCTCGTGGGTTCTCACAGAAAGAAGGCATTGACTACGAGGAGACTTTTGCTCCTACAGCCAAAATGAGTACCATACGGCTCGTTCTTGCCTTGGCAGCCCAGTTCAGTTGGAAAGTCCATCAGATGGACGTCAAGAGTGCTTTTTTGAATGGTGACTTACAGGAAGAAGTCTACATGACACAACCCCCAGGATTCAAGGTTGCTGGTCAAGAACAGAAGGTCTGTAGATTAGTCAAAGCACTCTATGGTCTGAAACAAGCTGCTCGGGCTTGGTACATGAAAATTGATAAGTACCTGACAGATCATGGCTTTCAACGGAGTCCATCTGATGCAAACCTGTATATCAAGCATACTAGTAATGATATTCTGTTTGTAGTTGTCTATGTGGATGACTTAATCATTACTGGCAGTTTAGCACATTTGATCACTGGGATCAAACAGGATTTGTGCCGCACCTTTGATATGACAGATTTGGGACTTCTACATTACTGCTTAGGAGTTGAAGTCTGGCAAATTGAGACCAGTATCTTTCTCTCTCAGTCCAAGTATGCCAGAAGTCTTGTGGACAGGTTCAGAATGCAGGATTGCAAACCTGCCTCTACTCCTATGGAACCCGGGCTCAAACTTTCAGCTCAGTCATCCTCACCAGTTGTGAATGAATCTCTGTTCAGGTAACTAGTGGGCAGCCTCATCTATCTTACTGCCACTAGACCTGACATCAGTTTTGCAGTGAGCTACATTTCACGCTTCATGACAGCTCCCAAGGCTGATCATTGGTTAGCAGCGAAGTGTGTGCTGCGTTATGTGAGTGGCACTCCTGATTATGGACTTCTGTACACTCGGAGTTCTGATCCTATACTCAGTGGTTACACAGATTCTGACTGGGCAGGTTCGGTTGATGACCGTAAGTCTACAGCAGGGTATGTGTTTAGTTTGGGATCTGGTGCTGTCACATGGACTAGTAAGAAGCAGCAGGCTGTGGCTCTCTCCTCGACAAAAGCAGAGTATCGGGGAGCAGTTAAGGCATCTTGTGAGGCGGTTTGGCTTCGACGAATGCTTGCGGATATGCATGTCTCCCAGGCAGGTCCTACTCCCTTGTTCTGTGATAATCAGGGAGTGCTCAAACTCGCCAAGAATCCAGTCTTCCATGAAAGAACCAAGCATGTGGAAACACATTGTCACTATATTCGACAGCTGGTTGAAGACGGATCCATCCAGTTGCTGTATGTTCCTCCTCGGAGCAGCTAGCAGACATCTTCACCAAGCCCCTTGGTTATGATAAATTTGTAAAATTCAGGGGGTCTATAGGTGTAGTTAATAGATTGAGCATTAAGGGAGGGTAATAGAATATTAAAATATGTTAATTTTAGTATTAATGCTCATTCAGTGTATATTCTATTTTAGACAGATCATCTTCGATCTTCTCAGCAGTTTCTTATTAGAAACTTGCTATTCTTGTAAATAGCTTGTATTATTTATGAGCGTTTTTGCTCATTCTGATTAATCAATCAATTCTTTGAAATCCATTGCGTGTCTCGCATTGTTTTATCAATGTCAAATTCATTGTCAAAATTCATTGTCTATATGCAGAATTTATGGGGACGTCCCCTAGGAGTCCCCTGTCCCCGGGACATCCTCGGGACGGTGACAGCTGAAAAAAATACTGGGGATGCGTCCCTGGGTAACATAGGAAATATTTGAAAGGAAAGCTTTCAAGTAAAATATTGGATCTGCAATATTATACATCAAGCTTGCTGATGTTGATAATAGTGATGATGCAATGCTCCTTGAATATGATCACAAGTGTTGATGCAGTAACATGACATGATGAGACATATGAAGGATCAATCATGAAAACATGCTTGCATGAAGATTGTTATACCTTGCTGCTCCATAATGCTTAGATTTGAAGAATGCTTGCTCTTGAAGGATATGGGATGTGGTGGGATGAAATGACTATAGAAGATGATCAAAATGAATTGAAAAGATTCTCTTATATAGGGTTCCCAAGGTATTCCTTAAATTAGGACGCCCTCCAATGGTCATACTGAAATATTGGTATCAGGAATCAACTGGTGGGAACCGGGGCATCTACATATTTAAAAATGGGCCCAATTTGGGGGGACAAGGACTCCTAGCACCCTAGTTCACCCATAACAAGGTGAATCAAAGGTGGTTCAGGTGCGCTCAAGCTTAGCACAGAGACCCAGATCGCCATGTGATCATATGACAATAGTTTTATAGTGCAAAGGCTAGAAATAGGTTTGGAAAAGAGCTAGGAGAGAACACACTAAGCCAAGGGCATAAAAAGGAGTGTAAAATTGTACAAGGTTACAATTTACAACACCTCAAAATTTATGAAAATATAATCCGTGGTGATCAGAAATAAAAGAAGACAATCATTTTAAAATAAAAAAATTTCAAAGAAAGAAAGAAATGAGTCCAATGTGTACATATGATTTCCAATAATGAAATGAAGATATGATCTCTAATAATGGAATGAAGCAAGTCCTCTTAGGGGATATAACCTACATTTAAAGAGGGAACTAAACCCTCTTTGGACACATGACCTCTTGTTGATGTGTTTTTTATGCACATGCGAACACAGAATAAAATACCAAGGTATCTTATCCTCTCTTGAACAAAGTCTCTCATATGCTATGCTTCGCGATCAAATGAGACAACTCCAAGGTTACGAAACGTCAGGTCTTGACGTGTGGATAAGTTCAGTGGTTTGATGTGATAATGCTGGAATCACAAGGGGACTTACGTTGTACATGAATGCACAATCTTATCATGGATCAAGATAGGTATGCCGATAACTTAGGATTTGGCAATGAAGCTCCATACTTAATTCTTACTAAAAAATGAGCAAAAGGAATAGGGTTTAGGAATTCTATTCTAAACCTAAGAATGTAGGAAATGATGAATGGATTTAGTGGAATCAAACCAGGCAAAGTCTCACAATCAGGTATTGACACAAGCTTAGTGCAATCATCTAAGGTATACTTAAAGATTTTCAGACTATTACCATCAACGTAGACACCATCCAAGTTGATGCTTGTCAACGGACGAGTAATAGTTGAAGTTATGCTTACTCAAATTCCAGTTGACCACACAAGGCGCACTTACCAGCGGCAAGAGGATAGTGGTATGGATTAAGGATTCCACACAAATAAATTCAACAAATCTTCCACTCAATCTAACATACATGAAAATAAATTCTAATCTAAATTCTAATCTAACTTGGAGGAATTGAGAACCATGAATGCAAATACAACATTTGAAGAGCGAAATCATCAACAATTGAACAATGATTAGGATTCAAATAGCTGCAGCATATACCAACAATTTTACAAAAACTGTCCCTTACAAATGAGAGACAAGGAGGCATATATAGAGCCTCCAAAGAAATGAATGGCCCAGATTGATCTAAGATCAACGGCCAAGATTACAAGATAAAACCCTAATTAGGGTTTGTACAACCACCATTACATTGGCCAATAAGAAACGAGGGTAGGTAAGATAAATAATACTTGATGTAGCGCCATGTGTCACCTATTCCCTCCTTGAATGAATGTTGACTTGGCACCCTTTGATTGAATGGATGGTGACTAGGATGCCACCTCAGCTTACATTGCACACTTAATCAATTTGCCTTGTTCATTCTTCATCTTCACAATGTTTGGAATCCTTTATGATACTTTGCATTCCATCCTTATGTTAAGGAATTCCATGAATTGTTCCCTCCTTATGTTTGGAAAATTTCCCAATCTTGGAATCTTGAAATCCTTGCTTGACGCACTTTGACATTGGAATTTCTTGATGTAGTTCAGGATTTCTTGATATGAAATCCCTTGTGCTCATGTCTCGAACTCGCCTTCATTCATTTATTCATCATCAAGGTGAAGTCTTCTTCAGGATTGATCTAGTCCTCATCTTCACCTTCTGGAATCTCTGTCTAGAAATCCCCATCCAATCTTTGAAGTATTGATCTTCCTTATCCGCATTGCGTGCATCCTCCTTCACTTCAAGCCTTGATCATGCTTCCTTTCCTCGTAACAGTCCTGCAAAACAAATAAGCATTGAATCAAACACTATATGATAAACTTAACTTCAAGCTTGGTGGGAAATTCATCCGCATATGGATTGATCATTCCTCAAAACCATCCGCATTATCCTTGCCCATTCTTTCACTTGGTGGAAATTTGATGCCTATCTGGACAACTTCCTTCCTTTGTAATTCTGCCTTGCAGTGGAAATCCGATCCTCATCCAGACTCACTGTCCTTGAAAATCTTGTGTTGACTGGATCACCATTCCATGGAGTGGAAATCCGGACACCATCAAGACTTTGTTCCTGACATTTTGTCCCAGCATGTTAGGTAATCTTAGAAAATTGTAACACCAATTCTGGAAAATATGAAGGTCCGGATTAAAGTCTGGAAGATTTTCCTTAAGAAAAACCGATTTTCAGACTTAGGATAAGTCTGATCATAATTGCTAAATCTGAAGACACCCATGTAAACTCAGAAAATCAAGTATTTTGAGCCCAAAAATGAATGTCTAGGTCTGGAAATATCACTTGGAGGTTTGAAAACACTCAGAAACTGACTGATTTTTTAATATCAAAATTGTAATAAAAGTCTGATTTTCTGAGGACAAAGTCTGAATACGCCCTCCAATGCCTGAAAATACTCAGAAAATGGTGTATGGAAGTCTGATTTTCTGATTCTTAAGTCTGAATACACCCTCTGAAAGTCTGAAAATGGCTCCAGAAAGTCTGAAGACACTTTGAAAATGATGAATGTCAATGGCTGGAAGTGGTTGTAGCCATGTCACATGCTTGCATTTGAATTATTTTGACCTTCAAAACTCAGAAATGGTCACATCTGGGCACAACTATGTGGCTGGAAATGAAGTTTCAGTTTGAAGACAACCTGGTATTCACAGAAAAATGTCAAAAATGGTGCCCGGAAGTATACCACCATTGTGAAAATGCTTGGAAAAGGGTGTAGAAAAGTCTGATTTTTAGTTCTTAAAGTCTGAAGACACCCTTCCAAGGTCCAACAATGGCTGCCCAATGTCTGAATACAACCTGCAATTTTAATAATTCAATCATTTAAACTTGTCGCAGTCATAGGAAGCACCTGTATTTGATGAATTTCACCTTCCGAAAGCGAAGTTTGTCAAATCTGGGCACAAACAAAGGGCTGGTAAAAAATATCTAAGTCTGAAGACAAATTTGGAAATGGAGTTTCAGACTTAGATCAGCAATGCAAGTTCCCCCAAATGCCCAAAAAACTCATAAGAAATGACGCCCAAGTGAAATTTTCCAAGTTGGCAAGTGGCTGGAAATGAAAATCAGTCTGAAGACAACCTGCAACTATGGAGTTTCAAACTGTAACAACAATGGCAGCCCTTGAAAATGCATTGAAAACTCCTCCAAACAGCCCTTAACCAAAATTGCCTTAGTGTGGATGAGCTAGGCAATGAAGAATAATTCTGAAAATGTGTTCCTAGCCAACAATGGAGGTCAAATCACTCCTAGCAATGGCGCCCAGCAAAATCTGAAAATAATGGCAGCCACCAAGCATGAAGAAAATCACCCCAAACAACGACACAAAGCACTCCCAAATAAAAATCGAAATTTTCCCAGCTATGGCGCCATTCCAAAATTCTGAAAATGTCTTCAATGGCAGCTCGGATCTGCAACAATGGAGGTTGGAACAAGAAGCAAAAAATGGAGAAAAATATCGCCCAAGTCTCCAAACACAAAATCGCCACGTTTCACCAAAAAGTGCCAAATTTGGAAAAATCGCCAAACTTAGCAAAAATTGAAAATTTGGAACTGGTCTTTAATGGCAGCCAAGAGGAATAGATCAGCAAGCTGGAAAAAATGGAGGAAAATAAATCCTCAATCCCACACTTCACAAAAATGCCTTGCTAAAAAATTCGCCCAACTTGGAGAAAAATCGCTTTCATGGAGACACCTGGCAGAAATAATAATAAAGTAATGCTAAGTCTCCTCTCATATATTTGCTTTCACCTCTCACTTTCACCACACAAGCAATGTGGGATAAAACACTTGTATAAATACTTGCTTGGTGAAAACCTAACTTGCTTCTAGAAGGTTCAAACATTTAATAATTATTGCAAGTTATTAAATTTGCTTTTAAATTTTAAATAATTATTAATAATTATTTAAAAGCAATTAAAATAGGGCTTATTTATTAAAATATTGCAATTTAAATCCAAAATAAAGCCTCCAAGGGAAAATCAATTTGGGTTGGGATTGAAAAATCCCTTCAAAAATCACTTAAGTGTCAAAATTCACCCCATAAGGGAAATTCGACCCATGCTTGGATAAAAATCCATGCATAACTTCATCAAAATGCACACAAAAAACCTCCCAGGGGAACATCGATATGAGTTTGGACAAAAAATCCAGACAAAAATGCACTCAATTTGCAAAAAATCACCCCCAGGGGAAATTCGATGTGTCTGGATAAAAATCCACACTCAAAACTCACTTAACTTGGAAAAAACCTCCCTGGTGGAATTTCGACCTCAGTTTGAATGAAAATCCGGACTCAAAACTCTTCAAAAATATTCCCAGTGGAAAATCTATCCCTGTCTGGATGAAAATCCGGACAAAAATCCTTACAAAAATGCTTAGGGGAAAATCGACCTTTGTCTGGATGAAAATCCAAACAAAAATCCTCACTTAGTTGTCACAAAAATCCTAGTGGAAAATCGACCCAGGCATGGAATTATCCTTGCACTCCAGTCTGCACTCCCAGGGGAAATTTGATGGTAGTCTGGATAAATTCTGACACTTAGCCAAATTTTAGCACTTCCAGGGGAAATTCGACTCAGGTGTGGATAAACAGTGGGGGAAATTAGTAGCCAGTATGGATTTCAGGGGAAACCCATGTGTAGTGTGGATTTTGAGTGGGGGAATGGGTTGGGTAGTCTGGAATGTGAGGGGAAAATCACCTCTAGCATGGATTTTGACCCTTTAACCCTTGGAATTTGGATTTCCCTTAGGATTTTATCATTTTAACCACTCAAAATCACTCAGCGACTTTAAATTTAACTGGACTTAGACTAATTTTCCAAAAATATGAGCGAAACGCGAGGAAAATATTGGAATAAAGTGTGAAACCAATTTAAATAATACCTTTGGAGCGAGAAAACAACTCCAAAAGGTCTGTGAATATCATGGCACTTTAAAATCACTGATGCGCGTGTTTAAAAACATGTTAACGCTCAATATGTCTACACTTAGACAAAACTTAGGATCATTAAAAATATCATCTTTTGCAGTTTGATCCTAACACTTCAAAAACCCTAGATGGCACTAGGCATGATCAAAACTTCGAGACTCGGGCACGGGAAACGCAAAATTGCCCACTCTAAAAAGCGAAAAGTGGGGGTCCCCATTTGCAATGGGGCGATGTGTGAAGACGTCACAACACCTCTAATGAAAGAGTAGTTCCGTTTGGACATATGACTTGCAATTTCCTTTTGAGCAATCTCTTGAAAGCAAAGATGGAATCAACATATTAACCTTCAGCTCATGGACTGTCTTTCATACATAAGATTTTTATTATCTAATAATTGCAGTAGAGAGTCCATTATTGATGATAGCCAAGAGTCCTTATCCATAATTATGGCATCTGCATCTCCTAAAACATGTCCATGCTGAGTGAAATTAAGATGACTATCATTGCTTTTAAACACGAGAGTCCTCATCCATTGTTGATGAGAGCCTATTAGAATAATTAATTCTTGTAGTCAGTTACCTTCTTTAGTGGTTCTATTAATGGTCATTTAGTTAGTCATTAGTCAACTATTGCTTCTTTTGTAAGAACGCATGGTTAGTCAATAGTCAGATAATCTAGTGGATATGTATGATGAAAATTACAGTCAGGTATTGATTAATATTTAGTATTTTATTACAGTCAGATATTTATAGTAATTTACTGTTAAAATTACAGTTAGATATTACTGTTAAAATTTTATGTTTATATTTATATTTACTGTTAATAAATACAAATTTTAATATTTATTATTAACAGTAAATATTTACAGTCATATTAAATATTTATGCTTATTTACTGTTAATTATTAATAATATTTGTTAATTAACAGTAAAATATTAACAATAAATATTTATAGTCATATTAAATATTTAATATGACTGTTAATATTTTGTTTGTAAATATTATCAGTAAAATGTAAATAAGCATAAATACAATTATTAGTAATTTTAGATTTTTAGATTTTTAGTAATAAGCATAAATATTTTGTTTGTAATTATTAGTAATTTTAGATTTTTTTTTTAATTAAACAGTTAAATATTTACTAATTTTTGTTTAGTATTTACTGTTAAATATGTAATCTGATTGTGTGTTACTATTAATTATTAGTAAAATTTGTATTTAATAGTAATTAACTGTAATCGGAATTTACATTTTCATTTACAGTAACATTAAATTCATTTTTTGTTCAATATTCTTAGCTTTTAATATATGAAAATGTCATTTTCATTTAATATATACAGCCTATCATAGATTCATAATGTCATTTTCTTTGAAGTTATTAACATTTAATATACAAAAAACTGAAAATTTTAATATAAATGTTCAGTTTTCATGATGAATGTCCAGCGTTAATATACACAAACCCAGCCCTAGATCCCTCAAAATTTAAAAACTAAGTGTAATGCTTTTGCAGAATTGATTCTTGATCACAATGCCACGCCAAAAAGACTTTGCACGGACACATTGCACAACAATTCCTGGTAGCATGAAGGTCAAGTGCAATTGGTGTCAAGATGAGATCAGTGGTGGAATCTATCGTTTCAAATGGCATTTGTCAAAAGAACGAGGAAATAACACTGAGAAATGCAAAAAATGCCTTGCAGATGTTTCGTATCAGGCAAAGCAATCTTTTGAAGGGATTGCTGAGAATAAGGCCAAAAATGCAAGAATTGGGGTTGAACTAGGTTCTACTTCTACAAATCCTAGGATGCACGATTTGGGTGAGGATGGTGAAGATGGGAGTTTCAAGGAATTTGGGTCGACACATAAATCTATAGCATGTGGACCAAACACAGGTGGAGGAAACACTAATGCTTTCTTCCAACCTCGTACCACACTAGGATCACAAACCACTTTGGAGAGTACAGGATGGAGGAAAACTGTCACTGAACAAGCAAAGAAGGCAATTGCTAATTATTGGTAATCCTCTCACACGACATTCCATGCTTCCAGAAATCCATATTGGCAACCCATGGTAGATGCTATTGCAGTTGTAGGTCCTGGGTTTGAAGCCCCATCTTATGAATCATTGAGGGTTGGTATGCTGAAAGATGCAGTAGAGGATGTTCAAGATGTTGTTAAACAACATCGATTGCAGTGGGCTAGAACTGGTTGCAGCATCATGTCAGATGGTTGGACAGATAGAAGGAACCAAACTCTCATTAACTTCTTTGTCTCTTGTGAGATTGGCACTGTTTTTTTGACATCTAATATGATGAAATCCACAAATGCATAGTTTGAGATGTATGATGTGGTAGTTACGGATGTAGGGCCACAAAATGTGGTTCAATTTATCACAGACAATGCTGTTGCTTGTGTTGCTGCAGGGAGACTTCTGACAGGTAAATATCCTTCCATGTTTTTTACACCATGTGCAGCACATTGCCTTGATCTAACCCTAGAGGACATTGGAAAAATTGAATGGGTTAAGGCGGCATTTCAAAAAGCTCACAAGGTTACCAAATTTGTTTATAATCACATAAGGGTTTTGGCTATAATGCGCTATTTCACAGGAGACAAGGAGCTAGTTCGACCAGGAGTGACAAGATTTGCAACATATTTCCTTGCATTACAAACATTATGTGAACAAAAAGGTAATTTGAGGCAAATGTTTGTTTCAGCTGAGTGGATGGAGTCTGGTTTCACAACTCAAGCAAATGGCATAGCAGCGGCAGAGTATATGTATTCTACCACATTTTGGGAATCTATTGAACAAATTGTAGAATTTTCAAAGCCTTTAGTAAAAGTCTTGAGACTAGTGGATGGCGATAAACCCCCCATGGGATATGTGTATGAGGCCATGGATGGGGCCAAGGAGGTGATAAGGAGTAAGCTGGAAAATAACAGGGATAGGTATATGCCCTTGTGGGACATAATTGATAGGAGATGGGATGGACAAATGCACACTCCTCTCCATGCCGCGGGATACTTGCTCAATCCTTTGTTATTCTATAAGACTGACTTCCTGGAAATTGATGCTGAGATTAAACAAGGCTTCTTCAAGTGCATGGAAAAAAGGTTTCCTGACTTGGAAAAATTTGATGTGGCTACGATAGAGCTGGAAATGTACAAGCATGCTAAGGGCTTTCTCTTTTCTAGGGCTGCTATACAAAGCAGAAAGACCATTCAACCAGGTAGACTCTATAAACTTTTGACAATCTCTTTATTTTGCCAACCATTAAGTTTGCTAAGATTATAAGATATTCTTAGTCTTACAATATCATCTCCATATAATGTGTTTTTCAGCTGCATGGTAGGCTTCTTTTGGAGATGAAATACCAAATTTAAGGTGGATGGCGGTGCGTATTTTGAGCCAACCATGTAGCTCATCAGCTTGTGAGCGTAATTGGAGTGTGTTTGAACACATACATTCCAAGAAACGCAACCGCCTATCACAAAAACAACTAAATGAATTGGTATTTGTTCATCACAACCTCCGCTTGAAGATAAGGAAAGCTCAAGGTGAGAATATTAATATATAGTTGCAATTTTTTGAATTGTATTCACTATTCATTGGTTTTTTATTTGCAAGGGAAACACTAATTTCTACATGGGCAAAATCGGGAACTATTGAGAAATGCTTGCCAATTGACCTCGATGAGATATATCTAGAGTGCGAGTTGATTGCTGTTGATGATGCTGATGATATTGATGATGATTATGTTGTTGCTGATCGTCCACTTGTGTCTGAAGATTTTGATATCATGAGGCAAGCTAACTTTCGTTCTGAATGGGTTGAAGGAATTAGGACAGGCTCTTACCCAGGAGCTTCATCATCAGGGCCTCCTGCCCTCTAGCATGTCATTGCCTACATTTGAGATTTTGGAATTTTGTACTTAGTTTATAGGTTGACTTTGTTCAAAGTCACAAACTATATTGTAATTGACATTTTGACATCTATCACCATCTAGATATTATTTATGGTGTAGTATATTTTGTGCAACGTAATCAGTGATATGAATATAAACAACGAAAGTCTATTTCCTGCAATTAATGTGTTCAAGTGTCTATTTTATTTGCCTACAATATCTCTATGCTATGGAAATACCCTAAAATATATAAAAAAAGTAGTTTTTGATTGCTTTTCTACAATTTTTTACATTTTTTTTGTATATCTGATTTTTTCCCGATTTTTTGAAAAAATCTTATACTTTTGTTTTGCCGATTAATTCCCCAAACGATTATTGCTTCACTGGATACAATGACCGTTAAGGGAGGGTATTAGAATAATTAATTCTTTTAGTCAGTTACCTTCTTTTGTGGTTCAATTAATGGTCATTTAGTTAATCATTAGTCATTAGTCATTAGTCAGCTATTGCTTCTTTTATAAGAACGCATAGTTTGCTTTTTAGTTTTAAGCTTTTTAGCTTTATTTAGCGTTTTAAGCAATTTTAAACTTTAGTTTAATGGTTCGTTCGTTTTAGAACACCGTCTTGTAATTCCTCTATATAGGCTTGTATATTCGTTATTCAAGTTAATTCAATGTCATTTGATTATTGATTCAATTATTTGTCAGAGCCAAGAGTCATTCATGATTATGACATCTGCATCTCCTAAAACATGTCCATGCTCTGTGAAATCAAGATGACTATCATTACTTCTAAACATGAGAGTCTCATATGTCAGGATATTCAAATTTGTATTGTTCAAGCATATCTCTTATAATGCACTAACTAATACATTATTTCTAAAAGCATCCTCATATTTCTTTAGTCTGGGTAGATTAGACTTTAAATGTGGCCAAGGTGTTTACTCGATAGTAATAACAATCTGAGCTGTAAAAGAATGTGTACTCAGGTGCTTTCTTAGCTGGACTATCAATAGAAGCAAGCTCTTTTCTGGAACTCAGTACCGCTATCTCATTATTGTATTTTGAAGGCCTGTTATGATAATGCTTGTCCTTAAATTAGGAAGATATGTAGGCATTGACTTCCTTGTTGAGCTTCCTGCAGGCAATTACTTCAAGTTCATTGCTTGTACTCTTCACAACAAAATTGTCTGGCCAAAATTCATCTTTGTTTCAATGTTGTCTTTCCTCTCTCTGGCTTATGGTCCTTGCTTTTCTGTTTTGTTCATGAACACTGGTTTACATGCAATGCCAGATGTTTTTATTTTTTGGAGTTTTTTTTCCTTTTAATTTGGGGGGAATGTCTTTTTGGTCAAGGGGAAATCAATTTTTTGGATTTGCTGTATCAGCTTAATTTTGGAAAACAACAGAGACAAAGATTGTATTAAAAAATACAGTTTGTGAATACATCTTGGCTTTGATAATTGGCTTTTATAAATTAAAAACCATGTTATTGATATTTTTGTTTTTAGGATTCATGGCTTGAATTTTGGATTTGACAATACTGTATAATATCTTAATGTAAATAATACTGCAAGAATCTCATCATCATGGTTCTTTCAAAATAATATATAAGTCAGAGCTTAAAATTTAGTCAATAGTGATTGCATGAAAGCACTTGGATGTGCTGAAGATTATGTCATTGCAGTGGATCAATATGCCTTTTAATGAGTAGGAGTTGTTTGCTATTCATGTTAGATATAATATATGCGGTTTAGCTAGTAGTTCAATCACATGAATTTTTTTTGCTCTCAATCATTTTTGTTAGTGGCTAGTCCTCTTTCTGTAAATGCTATTAATTCTCTTTTACGCAGTTTATAGTTGAGCTAATAATGTTGTGCTTTATATTTATATAACTCATTGTTTCTCCTTGTGTTTCCTGGAAATGTAGATATGGATGCAAGTCATATTTGATGCAAAATTTGGCCAAATCTGGCTTCAAGGAGCCTACACCAATTCAACGTCAGGCTATTCCTGTTCTTCTTTCAGTAAGTAATTTAAATTCTAAACTGCTTCTAGCTTTAGGATTTTGACTTTGCGTCTGTTCTTAATTTCAAGTTGTTGGATCTACAAATTGGAAAGAAAAAGGATGAACAAAAGTTTAAGCTACAAACCAAGCATATTGCTCAAGTTTCATGATGCAAAAAAATATTTAGTACATAACTTTTCAACTACTTTCATAAGAGAACTGAATGATCATCTGTTTGAGTATAATTTCCAATATTAACTTATTGTTATTCTTTGGTTCAATTTGACATATCCCTTGTGATCCAAATGTTAGTAAAGTACTCACAAACCCCTTATCAATCAAAGCAGATTAAACATAATTATTAATCAGTGCAGGTAATTGCACATTAACCCTTTAAGGAGAATATTTTAGTAACTATAGAAATTTCAGCAGCATTGTGCCATGTAAACAACACACAGAACTGAAAGATAGAAGGGAAATCAACTGCAAGAGAAATAATGACACAAATATATCATTGGAAAACCCAGCCTCCAAAGCACCAAACCAATTGATTATTCAGAAACAAAACACTTGTTACAATACAGTATCAGGTTCTTGCCTCCATGGAGATCAACATCTTCTTCCTCTGGTTGGTGCATGATATTCTAATGACATTTCCTTGAATTGTGAATTGAACCCAGCAAAACCAAGAATAGCCGTATATAATATCTGAAGACCATATACATTATGAGGAGTACAGCGATTATCTAAATTGTCAGAGATTCATAGTGCAACGATCTGTAGAATAGTGAATACAGCGATTGAAATGATAAGCAGTCATCATTATTAATGAGAACAGCGAGGAAGAAAATTTGAGGTTAAGCATCGATTTAATCATCAATACAATGACTGATATAATAAGGTGCTGCAAACAGTTAATATGATTTTATTACAAAGCAACGTGAAAGGAAGTGCTTAGAACGAAGTGATTGATACAGCGATCATACAGCAAGCAATCACACTGAGTATTGATAACAAAGCGATAGATATATTAGAAGTCATGCAACGAACAGCATATGCCGACTTGTTCATCATATAGAGGACAACGATTTACATCATATGGAAGACTGTGATGAAGATAGATAACCAACGTTGAATCTGGAGATGTAAAAGATAAGAACATTATATAGGAGCGATTCAAGACAAAGTATCATTGCCATATGGAGCAGTTGCCAAGTGTTGGGATACAGAGCTCGAACGTGGACACCACCATTGTTGAATATAAGGCACATCGATTTGAACACCATAATATAAACTACAGCGTGATTAAAGTGGCCGATTCCTATTAAGAAGGCAGCGATTTCAAAAGCAGTGATTAGATGTATAAATTAGTGCCACGATTTGATATGGATAATCAAACCCGTTAAAGGAAGCTACGATTTGACAATATCAATCAAATACTTTGAATGAAAAGCCACTAATTTATCTATATTATTGAAAGACAACAGTTGACGTCAACACTATTAGAGAAGGTGTGCGGCTTCTTAATAATAAGAAGTGTGATTACTAAGGAAATAAACAATGTGATTGAATGAAAGGGTTCGGTAATGATATAATAGACAGCGATTTAGATTATTGAATGGCAACACTTTATATTAATGAAAAGCAAAATTAAGTGTTAAAGGTTGTTGACAATAGACACAACCATTCAAAAGGATGTCTCGCTTCACATAGACACATAAGAATATATAAAGAGAAACAATTGTGGGTGAAGTGTAGCAGGAGTATAGATGGTATGAGTACATAAGGAATATATATTCAGATCTGCGGGGTGTTGTGGAGTATATGGTGTGTGGTGGGTAGTGTAGAATAAGGAGTGTATAATTCTGAAATTATACTTCAGATAGAAGGAGAGCTTTTTAGATATATTTTGTGTTATTTGAGAGTGATATGTGAAGATATAAAAGATATGTATATGCAGATATAAAGAGGAATATAAGCAGATTTATATAGATGTATGCAGATATAGAAGAGAAGTATATGCAGGTATAGTGAGAGGATTATACAGCGTTTCATGCAGAGATAAAGAAGACTTATGGGCAGATTTATATGTGGAATTAAAAAATATATTTATGACAGAGTTATGAGGAGATTTATGGGTTATGATCAGATTTATGTGACTGATTAGTAATATTCATCACAGCAGATTTGAGAAGATCAAATTGTCCATCATCCGTTGTTGTAGCAACATTGTAAAGGTGGAAATTCAGATTTATGTGAAGTGGGTTGGTGCTCACAGATTCTGAATTGGGAGTTGGTGCTCACAAAATCAGATTTGGGAGTTGGTGCTTCCAGTGGGTTGGTGCTCACAAACAAACTTAGGGGTTGGTGCCTACGAACATTGTAAAAGAAGAATTGTATAAAAGCATTGATTTACCGTGGTTTTCTCCCATAAGGGTTTCCACGTATATATCTTGTGTTCTATCTGTGTTCATATTATTTAGATCACATATGAATGTTGGTATGCAACGAACATGTTAATGAGATAAGTTATATACGTGTGATTAAAGTTGAAAAAGTTTAAATTGATTGTTATACTGATTCACCCCCCCCCCCTCTCAGTATAACCGTGTGCTCTTCAGGAACTACAACTTTTGTTTATTTTCCACTAATCTTGGTTGGTAAAACTGAATATTGTTTGGAAAAGTGCAAGATTGTGGGTTGAAATTTTCTCTAGCATTCAGCTATCAAGTCAGCTTCATGACTTGTTTTTGCTTGAATACATAAAGATAAGATTCTATCAAAATAATTTGTAGAGTCCATTTCTTTGAAATTAGCAACCACAGTTCATACACACTTTTTAATTAAAACCAGATACCACAGACAATTGTTGGAATGCAGACAGATATTTTAAATGTTTTTACCCCAATCTATGGCACTTTCTACTGGCATGTTTTAGCTTCCGTATCCAATGCAGAGCAAGCTTTTACATCCAAAAGTGACAAATTTTCATAACTTTTTCTTACTTTTTGTAGGCAATTTAGTGGATTAACTGACTGATATGTTCAAAATGATTAATTTTAATGAAAGAACATATGACGAAATTCCATTTCTATTGGGTCTAATTATTATAATAGTTGTTTAAAAAAAGGGAAATATGAACTTTTTGAGCTGGTCAAAAAGGGATGTATTTTCTGACTGCTGATAGAATATTTCAGGTTTGTAGGTGCATTTGGCTTCTTCCTATTCCCCTATTCCATGCTGCTCTTTCTCTACACTGATCACACAATATTTGCCACCTGTAGTGGACTCCCAACAGTTGGATGCATATTTTCTGAGGCAGTGCCATGCTAAAATACATCTCTATGCACATGTTTCAGCCTGTGTTTTCTTTCTATTTGCTGCTGTACTCCTTTAGAACTGCTTACATGATCCTCCTTTACTGTTGTGCATTGATCCTTTACTCACACAACCACTAGTTTCTCTGTTTACTTCAGCCATATACAGACTCTTCAAATGACCTGGAAACAATACATTACTTTTCATATGGTAATGAGTGTACTTTTTTTCCAGCACAATAGAACAGCAATCACATATTCCAATATATCAGTTTCAAACAATATTTATGAGAATCTTTTTTCCCTTCAAGTGGTCTCCAAGTTAGCACTTTTTTTCAACATCAAACATTAAAAAAATTGCTGATATTCTTAGAAATGGTGGCGCTTCAAGTTTGTTGTCCTCTTCCTTCACACACTGCCTATGCATGTGCACAACACAACCCCACCTTTGTCACACTCTTCTTTGGTCAGATCCACCATGGAAAAAAAACCTCGCTCCACACACCTATGGCTGGCAAACTTCCATCCACTTGGTTGACAGTTCACACATATCTTTCATACACAAATGACTCGAACTCCAAAAGTAACATCTGATAGGGAATCTTTTATCTCAAGTCTTCCCCTCAATCATTACACACTATCTGTAATAAACTCCTTCACCCCAGCTATGCATTCTCACAGAAATATCAAAAGGAAATTTCTGTGTGGGAGGAACTTGCAATAGGGAATAGGTTCCATGAATGTATAAAAAGCTGTAAACTCTTTCTTTTCAGCAAGATAGAACAGCAAAATGTTTATTCAAATTTCGAAAATTCAAGCTTGTAGCTCCAAGGGATTAACCACAATTTGAATATGCCCATATATTGCTCGCCGTGCTTTTATACTACATGTTTTGGATATGCAAATGGAAAATAGAGGCAATGGATGAACAAAGGATGAAGAGGCGAACCAAGTTATACTGCTTAATTTCATTAATGTAAAGAAACATATAGTACATAACTTTACAACTACCTGAATAGATGTATGAGCAGTCATGTGTTGACATTTGACCTTCTAATCTATTTGATTATATTTTTCAAACACAAGTAACTTTATTTTTCTCTTTGAATTTTTTTTAATTTGTGCTTGTAGCGGCGGGAATGCTTTGCTTGTGCTCCAACTGGTTCGGGGAAGACACTTTCCTTCCTTATACCCATTCTTATGAATTTGAAGGTATTTTGTCATGTGATTACATGTTTTATTATCTCAGAAGCACAAATGTTGAAATAATTGGCATTGCCACATGCGTAGGCTTATCACCATCTTTTTAAACAGAGAGCATCTAAAGATGGCATTCGAGCTGTGATTCTGTGTCCAACACGCGAGTTGGCTGCCCAAACAACAAGGGAATGCAAAAAATTTATTGAAGGCAGGAAATTTCGTATTAGACTAATGACAAAGTCTCTGGCTAGATGTGCCGACTTTGAAAAGTTGCCTGTTGATATCCTGGTGTCTACACCACTTCGTCTAGATTTTGTTTTGGGAAAGGGGAAGCTCAATCTTAGTAGGTGAGTAATTATTTGTTCTCCTAGAACTGGTTTCTAATGTATTTTTTTCTGATTGTTGTCAGATAACTAGTTTGTAGGTTTCACACAGAATGGAAAATTTAGAGGAACACAACAAACTTATTTTGTGACAGTGGCAGATGGTATTTTTCGGCTATTGTTCTTACTGTGGTATACTGCTTATAAGTTGCCTCTGAAGTAAGCATAAGTTTATAGAAAACATTGTAAAGGTATCTATTTCATATGCAGTCTGAACACTGTACTGCTACTTTTATCTGCATATTTCTTGTAATATCCCTTGCCAATTCTGACCTCAAAATGCTGATTAGAGGCTCAAGGAATATCGTCAAACACTTTACATACAATCTCTTCACTTGCTGTTTCTATGTTTCAGTCTGATAATGATTGCCTGAAATGATGTCAAATGTGATTTAAATGCTTTCAAATGGTTACTAAGATGTCTAGGCAAATAACCATGATGCAAATGCAATTCTTTTTGTCTTTTTGAATGCATATAGATGACCCACACAAAGTAAATATGCACCTACAGCAGCTAGACATTAATACAAACAGTTGGCATGCGGTGTAAATATGAGAGAGATAACTCTTGACATTCAAACTCCTTGTGACTACAATGATATTAGAATGCAATGAGATTGCTTACAAATTGAAATGACAAGCAAAAGGCCAAGACTCTTGGCTTACAATGATGTATCCAATGCAAGTACCAAACTGATATAAATGTGCATCTATAGCTGCTTAAGGACAGGGACTAATACAACTGTAAAAATGATGCCAACCACACTAGAAAAACATGAAAGAACCTGATGTAAATAAGTTCTTATGATTTATGAAGATGTGGCAGATCCTTGTGCAAAGAATGGAGTCTCTTTGAAGCCAAATCATGCCTCTCATGCAGCCGCCCCTGTTCTAGCATGAACTTCTGATATAAAGTCTTAGTAGCAATAATGGAGATTTTCAACAGTGTCTTCTTTCAATGTATTTAAATCTGCAAAAGATATTAGATCTGAAAACCCCTTGAAGATTCTGAAAGAAATGTAAATCTTATCCAATGAAGCACCAACTGGACCTCTATATGAAGCCCACAGTCAAGCAATGATTCAGCTGGTCTTTCACACCCTCAAGATTGCATATACATTGAAGAGATTTCGTTCTCCAATGCTGAAGTTGCCTGAAACCCTAGGTCTCAATGCACAACATCCAAAAGCAAAGATAAATGATCATCAATAATGAGTTTTATTTGCTTTTTGAAACCTTTTATATCCTCTCAACTTTTAAACGCCTTTAAATCCCTTTTGAAATCAACTTTAGAGTTTTAATAAAACTTTATAATAACTTTTCAAAAGGGTCGATCCCTTCATTTGGTGCAAAGCAAAATAATATAAAGTATATATATTAATAATCACTTATATCTCCCTTGAAATTGGTACTTTATATTATTCCTCATATGCACTTTATAATTTGACTCTATAATAGTTAAATGCCCTTTTATAATAAAGTCATTAAATGCTCTCACTTTATAATTTGACTTTATGATAATAAATCCCCTTTAATTATAAAGTCACATGAAGTCAATATGATATTCCCTTAAAATAATTAATTAAATAAAGTAACACTTTAATAATAATTAAATGTCTTAACTCCATTAATAACCATTATTTAATGATTTTAACTTCATCACTGGCTAGCCCACTGCTCCCTCTGTCAATTTAGATGCCTTACTAAGGTCCCTCTATAACATCCACTGACTTACTATAAATAGTAAGTCCCTCAAAACGGAACTAGGAACCTCTGAATATCAATGCCTCGGAAAAAATGAAAGATCTGGTGAGATAAACACTTACAACGACCACTTGAAGAGCTCCAAAACTCCCAAACTGGACCCTCTAATCCACCATAGTAGCCCACGAGGGTCAAATAATAGGCTAACCCCTCGAACTCTGATGCTCATGAAAATGGGGACGTTACGTTTCTCTAGTTTTGTATTTGTTTAACATTAGATCAAGACATGTGTCTTAGAGTATTAAGTGAAGTAATTTTACAATATAGTCTACTAATGCTTCAAATTGAAATTTCTTAAGATTTGATGCATTTAAATAGCTGATTTATTTACTTATGTGACTCAGATGGTATTTTTTCAAGAATGCTAATCTCTTTTCAAAATTTTACAAGAAGCCTAACGGACATACCTTAAAAGTCCTCTCATATTTGTCTTTAATTTCTGTTTGAGATATCCACTTTGATTTAAAACACTTTATATGTGGCTAATAACAAAGAGGATGTCAAACAATTGGCTGACCTCTTAAGATCTCTTGTTTTTGATGCTAAAATTTAATGGACTTTAAGCTCAGTAGATTATTGTAACAAATGAACTAGAGAATAAGCAAGCACTGTGAACCAAAGTTATAGGTTTTGACACACCTTTCATAGGTTGGTCGTAACCTAAATTCTTGTAGTTGACAAACCAATCTATTCTAAAATCCAAATGTTTTTTAAGAAAAAGGAGCATAAAATAATTAAAAAATAATAGTAGGAAGTATAGAAGGTGGGAGGGCCTTGCCTATACCACTCAAAACTAATAATGTACAGGGGCAAGGGACCAATAATCTCCAATCCAGGATAGTAATGTGTTGAAAACTTTACAGCAGTAATGCTAAAGGAGATTCTTCAGAAGAATGCCACTTTTTGTTGATGAATTGAAACAGATGTTATTGTTGCTTCAAAGATGGCAGTGCAAGATGATGAATATTTTTACTTTGAAGTTTTTTATCTTGATGATTTTCTGTATTTGCCTACTATTTAAATTTTGTTGCCTGAGTAACAAGGATTTTGTAACATGTGGAAACTGCATTTGCACCATCTTGAATGATCAATATGTAGCTTCTGAACACATTCAGGAGCTTGAGAATATCAAATGATTCTTGAAAAACATGTTACAAGAATTCATAATCAACAAAGGATAACATTAATAGACAAATCTTATAGTTATATGTTGGTCACGCTCTTTCAAGATTATGCAGGATTAGGAATAATGTTTTAAATTGTCTATTTGTATCACAAACACACCCCACTCTTCCACGGGGACGCGTCCCCGCCAAAAAACCCCGCAGTCCTGGTAGGGGGATGTTTTTGAGACTTGGGGACTTGGGGGAAACATCACCCCACAGCACCACCGCCTCTTCCATCTCTGTAAGGGATGCTGCTTGGCTGTTTGCTATATGGCACATGCCGTTACATATTGATTGCAACCTTTAATTTCATGAAAACTAGTTTACCTTTCATGGGGCACTCTCAGAGATATTATATTGCAGATTTTGCCTTGAAGATTTCAATTCACCTCAATTTGTATATCAGTACTGCCCCCAACCACTCTATATTATTAATTTATTTATAACCCGTCAAGCAATCATGTAGAGAAGAGAAGGAATTGCAAGAGATGGGGAGCTGATACGAAATCACCATCTAAGTAGGCCACTCCATGATGGATGTCTAATGCGTTTGCTATATATGGGCCAAGGGAGTATAAGGTGCACTCTAGGGCTTAGATAGGAAGATTTCCGAGCACCCTATTTATTTCCTCTCCAACCTCTACGATGATTAATTGATGAAGAAGTCATAATCATAAGTGGGTGAATAAGGTGACATGAATAGGAAGGGCAGGGATGAGCGTTCCCACTAGGCAGGCCACCCCATGATGGATGACTAATGTGTTTGCCACATGCGGGCCAAGGGGGGTATAAAATCTGCTCTTGGGCTTAGTGTGAGGATTGCTTTCAGCCAACCTATTATGATCCCTCATCCAAACCCTATTATGGTTGAATACTAATAATGAATAGGTGTGACATGACTTATGTAATGGAGTATGATGATTATTAATATCTACATATTTGTACTTCATTGTTTGCTTGCTAACCCTTGTAGAAATGATTGGTTTTATGAATTATATATATGCAATATTGTTAATATGATTGCAGGACGTACACTAGGATTTATCTTGTTTAAAGCATTTTAATTGGCAAAGTTATAACCCTAACTACTTTACACATATTGTTTCAGTGCAATTTGTGATTCAAGGGCAAGATTTAGGGTAATCCCAAAAGGGGACATTACAATTTGTATCAGAGCATCGTTACTGCTAGCTCGAGGGACGAAAGACAATTGAGGCAACTTAGCCAAAGGGCTCAAAGAGCATTGGAAAAAGAAAAGAAGAAACTTGCATTCACCAATTACTCCACTCAGAACAATGAATGAACAAATGGGAAACAAATTGAGGGCCTTCATGGAGTGCAAAGAACAAACAACTCAAGCTCTCATGGAGCAAAATGAGAGAACGAAACAACTATTTCTCCAAGCCATCTAAAATATTAACAACAATAATCCTAGACCCAACCAAACCAATGGGAGAGATGCCAACTCTAATCACTCGTAAAATAATAGAACCCCACTAAGCTCAATTCCAAGGGTAACTAGACCCCCCTTTATACCTGGAGAAGGGCCAACTAGTGAAGGGGAAGAAATTAATGATCCAAATCATAACGTAGAGGAGCTTGCCAAATCATATTCAAGACTCGACCCTGAAACTGGGAGAAATGTTCCTTTTAGCGAATTTTGTGAGGTAGGATCAAGAATTAACCCTTAAAGGGTAAGGGGTCAACCAAACAAAATCTTATATAACAAAGTAGGCAAATTAACTCTTCCAAATTTTGATGGGTTAGGGAAGGTCACCCCTCATGGATCCAAAAATTAGATACATACCTATCTCTTAACCCCATGATGGAAGAAAACGCCATCAAATTTGCCATCGTACATTTAGGAGTTTCTCATGACTAGTGGCACTATGGTTTGATTACGCAAGGCCATCAAAACATAATGTCATATGATGACTTCATCCTCAAGCTCATTGAAAGATTTGACCAAAAGCACCCAGAAAGGTATTTCAAAGAATTAACTCAATTAAGGCAGGAAGGGACCGTTGAGGGCTATGTGGCAAAATTCCAAAAGATTTGTCATGGTTCTTAGAATAACCGAAAAAAGACTCACCTATTTATAGGACTATGAGAATCTATTTGTCGCCTAGTAAGTGCCTTTGATCCTACCACTCTACAAGATTTATTCTTAAAAGCCCTACAACTTGATACCACTAAAACAAGGGATAATAGCTATCCTAAAAATATGACATCAAAAGATGAACCCTTGCATGAGAAAGACAAGCCCTACACAAAAAGTCTAACCTCAAAACCTCCCTATAAGGAAAATTAACATAAAGGGGAATTTATCGAAGAAATGACCACAAAGAACTTCAAAAAGAAAAATCTTTTTTCCATTGCAAGGAAAAATGGGAGTATGGGCATGTTTGTAAACAATGAGACCTTAAAAGGCAATGGGAAGCCCTACACAAAAAGTCTAACCTCAAAACCTCCCTATAAGGAAAATTAACATAAAGGGGAATTTTATCCAAGAAATGACCACAAAGAACTTCAAAAAGAAAAATCTTGTGTCCATTGCAAGGAAAAATGGGAGTATGGGCATGTTTGTAAACAAGGAGACCTTAAAAGGCAATGGAAAGACCTTAAAAGAAAAATATGTGCTTCATGTCTAAGGAAAAATGGGGGCCAGGACACATATGTGGAAAGGGAATCTAAGCAAAAGAGGAAGGCGTGATGCAGAAGAACGTCAAAACTAACAAAGGAGCTTTCGATGTTAAGTAGCACATTTAGTAGTTGCTCCATCCCTATATCCTCAAGATCTAGAAACAAGTTATCCAACCAATAAAAATTGATCTCAACAATGATATGTCAAATTGAAATCTCTTCATAAGACACCTAAGGTTCGTTACAAATGAAGGGAAAACATCTTCATAGAACATTACATGGATGTGTGTCATGCTTCTAATCCTCATCTTAATATAAGACTCCTCTTAAATTTCAAACCTTGCCAGTTGCCAAATTGGCTAAGTTATTGGTACGGGTTCGGGCTCGGGTTTGGGTACACAAATCCGGTTCGTGGGTTCGGGTAAATCTTTTTTTGCCCTTTGGGTTCATGGGCCAGGTTTATCCGTACATGTGTGTGCGCGTGTGTATATATATATATACATACATTTATATACATTACATATATATACATACATTATATATATATACATATAATTATATACATATTATATGCAAAAAATTGAAGAAAAATACAAAATTATAAAAGTAAATACATTTAATAGTATGCTACTTCATCATTGATCAATGCATGAGGAAAACCCAATGATAGAAGGGTTGCTACATTTTAGAGGTTTTGGATGCAAAAAAAGGTCAAAAATATCTGTTTTTGTTATGTTTTGGTGCTCAACACCTTTGGATATGCTCGGGTTCGTACTTGGCAAACCCAAATGCTTGGGCACATACCTTGAGCGTACCCAGGTGAACCCTCGGGCAAACCTGAACCTAGGCAAACCCTGTTCGAGTGTGTGGACCAAAACTGGTGAACTCGGTAACTCAGCAAATTGGTTATAACCCACATTCGAATTAAAGGTAAAAACGTGTATATTCAATCTGCAAATATCAAAGTAGCGCAACAAAAGATGAGATAGGAATTCGACTCCCAAAAGGGTTAGAGGTTGCATACATCAAACCCCTCTCTATTTGAGTCATCTTGAGCACTCTCCATAATCATTGCTTGAGGACAAGCAATCTTGGGGAGGACGGATTGTGTGATATCCCCATCTAAACAATCAAAACATGATAATGCTCGCTCTAAAATAGAATTTAATAATAAATAATAATACAAATATATACATATATATAATCAAATAAATAGAATGAACTAAAAAATCTTAATAATAATAAACAAGATTAAATATATAACTTATATTTATTAAATATTAATATTAAATTCATATTTATCAAATGATAATAATATAAGTAATATAAATAAATAATAATAAAATAAATATCCAGTGAGAGCATACGAGTAAAGATAACTATGTTTCATGAACAACTTCTATATACAAGTGACTCATAATTTGAAGATGGTAATCTGTTCTGAACAAAGTCTTAAACAGCCGATCCTAATAGTCAAACTAACATAGTGAAAATATAATTAACATACAAACAAATATGCTGGTTGAGTAAGTTAATGTTAGAAACTTAATATAAGTCCGTTTCATATATGCAAAGATTAATTGGCAAAAAAATAATAAATAAAAGAGTCAATCATCCAAGAAGTATGAGTTTGTTTAATAACTATTCTTCAAAGACTATGATTTGTTATTAAAAGACATGGGATAGTCAAAGACTACGATTTGTTATTAAAAGACATGGGTTAAGTCAAAGACCATAGTTTGTTATTAAAAGACGTATATCACCAAAGATGTAATGCTTGTTAAAACCTTCAATGGCTAAGGTTTGATCAAAGGATGCGATTAATATTCATGAATAGCCACGATTAAGGAAAGGATATGACTATACTAGATCAAGAGATACAGCCAATCTGAATTAAAAGATATTTAATAAGGATCATACAATCATCTCAAAAGATCAACGAACCATTAAGACAGGAATCCACTCAAAAGGAAAAGGATTGAAGTCTGTGTTAGCAAAAGGATCAGGGAATCAACCCAATCGATTAGCCAGACAGACATCAGAATTAAAGTAAGGGGACTTGAATAAAACTTCAGATTTGTTAGTATTGAAATAAGCTTGCCCAAAAGTGCTTTGTGGGCCCCAAACAGTCAGCAGGTGAATATTTTGTTATTCTGATTCCAATAGTAGATGGACCCTCAAACGGTGACTGCAGCATTAGGAAAGATTTCACAATTTTTTGTGTGTTATTTGCAACAGCTCCACTAAAATGGAATGGGACCTATTGGGAGAGTTTGGAATATTGGTTGTGGTTTTTTTATTTCAGCCCCTCTTAAGTCTTGCAGATTATTGATTGTGATTTGAGCAATCTGCATTACCAAAAGGCTCAACAAAGGTTTAAGAGGACTCAACAAACTGTTATAGATTAAAGATTTTTGTTTGGGAAAATATTTTGTGTTTTTTACCCATTCTTCATTAATTATGAGGTACCAATCAGATAAAGGCTGCAGTAAAACATGTTCAATAGTAAGAGTCAGCACATGGCTTAGAGGGCTGTTGGGAACAGCATGGAAGATCTATGTTGAGGAAGAGAAGATGGATTGGATTACACACTCCCGAACATAAAGGATGAATATTAAGAAGATCAATGGAAGATCTATAAATAATTTTAGGATCAGATTTTTGAAGCATTTATAAAAGTTTTATAAAGAAGAATGTTTGCATATTAGAGCATAGCAGAATTAGACATTGCATAAGTCCATTTGTAAAATTAGGAGATAAGTTCTATCCTCCAAACTACTCTTGGAATTTGAAGTTAAAAATTATGATGAAATGTATGCAGTTCTGATAGAATTATGTTTATTATTATATTACAATTTACAACTCACTTTAAGTTAAATTTGTTGTCTCAGGACTACATTAAGGTAAAATCCCAAATGGGGACATTACAGATTGTCATGCCTCCACCCTGAAAGAAGAATGAAAAGGGAATCAATACTCAGCAAATTGTCTTTTTATAATTTAGACTTAACGATTTTCTGTAGGAACTAATGTTTTAGTCAATAGACGTCTTCATAAAGCAGGAATGGGAAGACAATGATCCGGAAGGATATCATTATAAGTTGCATCAATGCATACACTTGAGAGATATAACGATCAATATACAAAAATAAAGATGCAGCAAATGGTTCAATACCCACTTTAATACGGGCTATTAATCCATGATTAGAGGTGATAACAACAACAGTTCATCAGTCAAAAGGCAAAGACATTGTACTAAAGGTCACCACCCTTGTAAGGAAGATGACCATTTGGAGAGACATAACCTTTTGTCCACATTAAGAAGATATATATGCAGCACATCATCCATTCAAAGAGGCATCGAAGAAGAGGAATTCTCATAGATATAAATTTGAGGAAGCAGCATCAAACCAATCAGCACCAGCACATATCCAAAGGATCAAGAAGTCAGCATCCAAGAGGAATATCGTATCACATCAGATCTGCCCTATTTACAACAGCAGACTAAAATTATATACCCTGCAATAATCTTTTTTCTACAAGTATAGTGGTATGAAATGAAATAGTAGAATCGACAGTCTACTTAAATAAGTGTTTGTGTGATAATAAGAAATACATATTCTATATTATTAATCTATTTATAACCCATCAAGCAATCATGTAGAGAAGAGAAGGAAATGCAAGTGAGGGAGCACTGTTACGAAATCACCAGCTAAGCAGGCCACCCCATAATGGATGACTGAGATGTCTGCCATATGTGGGCCAAGGGAGTATAAAGTCTGCTCTTGGGCTTAGATAGAAGGATTTGTGGGCACCCTATTTATTTCCTCTTTAACCTCTACGATGATTGATTGATAGAGAAGTTGTAATCATAAGCGAGTGAATAAGGTGACATGAATGGCAAAGGTAGGGATGAGCATTCCCACTAGGTAGGCCACCCCGTGATGGATGACTGGCGTGTCTGTCACATGTGGGCTGAGGGTGGATAAAGTCTGCTCTTGGGCTTAGTGTGAGTATTGCTTTGGCCCAACCTATTATGCTTCCTCATCCAAACCCTATTATGGTTGAATACTAATATTGAATATAGGTGTGACATGACTTATGTAATGGATTATAATGATTATTAATATATACATATTTGTACTTATATGTTTGATCCCTAACCCTCGTAGAAATAATTGGTTTAATGAATTATATATATGCAATATTGTTGATATGATTGTAGGACCTACACCAGGATTAATCTTGCTTAAAGCATTTTAATTGGTAATGTTATAATGCTAACTACTTTCACTTCTTATATCATTGCAATTTGTGATTCTAGGGCAAGATTTAGGGCAATCCCAAAAAGGGGACATTCCTTCACTATGTGTAAATGTTGAATTTAAACATATTTACATGGCTTCTAAGTTTGGTTGCTTTCTGGACAACTATGCATTGGCATTTACAGTTTAATTGGAACTCAAGAAGGATTTTGCAATTAAATTCAAACATAAATTTAAAATTTAATCTATTTCTCTACACCAAAGCTAAACTACCCCATCCTTAAAAAAGGGGCAAAGAGATAAGGAAACAAAGGAATGAGAAATAAAAGAGGAAGTGTATCATGAGATGCCAATTCCTCCAGCAATATCATCACTATGTTTAATAAATCCTCAAACCAATATGCAGTAATGAAACATTGCACAATCACTTGACACAAATGACATGATCTTGTAAGGGATGCAATGCAAAAAGTACTCCTGGTAGGCTGGTACCATTCAACCACCTTTTGTGCACAATATAGCATGGGAGCTCATGTAAGGACCAGATTTACAGGGTCCAAACAAGAGATATTTAATTTCAGAGAACTGCGCCCATGGGATTTACATATAAAACTCATATTGAGAGAATATTTATGGAATATACGGTAACTTGATACAGACTTTGGGATGGTTTTTGAATCAGAAAAAACTGTTTCAGATTTTATCGTCGTCTCCCCTGTGCTCTCTTTGTTTTGAGTTTTCTGATTGGTTTAGATCAGGGATATATAACCTTCTTGAAACAAACTCTAACTTCGAAACCTGATCATAGTCATGATAGGCTCGATGAAACTCAAGACATAGTCCACATGAGCCCACTAATCGTCATCTAGGATCAATGACTTGACATTTTGAGTCTCTTTGAATTTGTTTTAGGCCCACAGTTATACTGAGAGTGGGGTGGGTTGTGAATCAGTATAACAATCACTTTTTAAAATTTAAACTATATATAAAAAATAACAATTACTTGAATGCAATAACACAAGAACATTATATATGTGTGGAAGCCCTAAATAGGGAGAAAACCATGGCAGTGAAATTGCTTGATATGAATAATAGTTTCTTTACAACTTGTAGAGGCACCAACCCCTCATTCAAAAAATGTAGTCACAAGAGATACAACTCTCTTCTTAATTGGCAATGATTCCTTCTTAAATCTGCTATAAGTTGATCACAAGTCAGCTACAAAAACTGATTATAATCTCCTCATAAAGCTTCTATAAATCTGCCATACACATTCTCAAGTCTGCTTATAATTTCTCTTTAATTCTGCTCATATATTTCTCCTTTGAATCTGTCATAGATCAGATTGCTCACTTCACATGTCTGTTATGAATTTTTTACTATAGTTTTGAGACACAGTTCTTTATTCAATCTGCAAACTGTTCCCTTATCACCGACTCCTGGTGCATGTATATTATGTTCTAGCAAGCATGCTTCACCACCCAATATTACTTCTTTATCAAATCGATACTTTTGTATCTTCTATTTATTAGAGACGTGCCCTTTAGAGTAGATGGCTCTTATAGAAAGGTTGTGACTTAATGTTTATGACTTTTGTTAATTAAAAATAATTTAAATATTTTACAGTTGCATCATGTAATCGCACCTAACAACCTCACTTACAAAGCACATCTTTAACCATAGAAACACATCTTTAAGAATTACTACTTAACGAATCATACCTTTTCATAAATTAATCATGCCTTTTGGAAAGACGTATCTTAAACCTTGCATTCCATTTTGATTAATGAATCGTTTGTCCATTAACAAATGATTACTTGTGAACAACTGTGTCTTGATCTTTTTCTGTTGAATCGTTGACTCCCATTAGTTGGATCAGAAGTTTGATTGCTGTGTATCAGTAATGCTACTGTTCATTGCTCATACTTCTGATTGCATATTGCTGTCTAACAAATAGTTTATCGTACTTCGTCTTCTATTCATTGCCTCTTGTGCCTTCATAAGTTGTCTCAAAATGATTGTGTGTGATATGAATTGGGTCTCAACAACCTAGTGCTGTGTAAAAGCTAAGTTAATAACAGATTAACATATAAGTAAACATGGCATAAATTAAATTTAAAAATAAATTAAATAATTCAATTAAATTTACCTTCAACAACAAATTCGGAAAAGTCCTGAAAATGACTTGTGACGTATGATGGTTTATCACAAACATTAGGGTCTCCTCACCCTCAATGTGAAAAATTGATTGCTCAAAATAATCAGATGATTAATTACAAATATACAAGCATATATAAAGGAATTACAAGATGGTGTTCTAAAAAGAACAAACCGTTAATCTAAAGCTTAAAAAAGCCTAAAATGCTAAATAAAGCTAAAGAGCTTAAAGTAAAAAGCAAACTATGTGTTCTTATAAAAGCAACAATAGTTGACTAATGACTAACTAAATGACCATTAATAGAACCACTAATGACTAACTTTGCGAACAATTTTTGAGAAAAAAATCGTGAAAAACCTAAAAAATGTCGCGTGACAAAACACTAGACATCACGCGGCAAAAGCCTGATTTTTGAGGAAGAAAACAAGCAAAACCCTCCCATAATTTATTTTGGAAAAAATCAGAAAAACGACAAACAATTTTTCAAGAAAAAATCGTGAAAACCCTAAGACCTATAGGGCGAGAGGTTTGGCCCAAATCAATCTGATCAAGGCAACGATATTCAAATATCGTGAACATGCGCTATTTCTAGGTGTTGTTGCGGCTGTTGAACTTTTGACTGTGTTCCAACATGATGTTGGTCAAAGATGCCATCACGGAAACTGAGGTTGAACTTGGTCAACCTAGTGAAGGCACGAGATAGAAGAAGCTGATTAAAATCATAATAGAAGTAGCCGCACAAAGAATTTGAAACCTTGGAGCGGAATTCGAGGCACAAATCCCAATGTGTGAATTTTGAGGCACAAATCCCAATGCATGAATTTCGAGGTTGGATGAAAACCCAAAAATTAAAATTTCTTGCAAATTTAAAACCTGTAATTTTTCTGAAAAAAAAATCAGAAAAATAATAATCTGCAGAAAATAATATTGATTTAAAAAAAATTCAGAAAAAAAAATGGCACAGATCTCGAGGTATCTTTTTGCAAGAAAAAAAATATTTTTCTTGAAAAGAAAAAATAAGCTGAAAAAAATACTGTGATTTTTTATTTTAAAAAAACCAGTAAAAAAAATAGGGCTTAACCCTAGATCATGGGAAGGCAGGGAAAACCTGAATCGGCGAAAAATAGCAGTCTGTGGCAAAACTTAGACAAAGGAAAATTTGCGATTTGTGCAGAAATCGTGGAGAAAAATGAACAAATTGTGGAAAAAATCTTAGGTGGCACTTGTAAAGCACAACATCGAAGTTGGAGAAAAAGAGAAACACGAAACATCTGGGAAAGAGAGTATAGGCACATAGGAACAAACAACCCACATCGCAGAAAACAAAACTCGAATTTTTCTAAAAAAAACCAGATCCCTAGGTTCGGATTTGTAAGGCACAAAAAAATAAATATTGTGCCCTAGCTGATACACATTAGCCACCATGCAAGTTTGGAAAACACTTGTATAGTCGAAAATCACGAAAAACCGAAGTAGTTGTAGTGAAAATCACAAAAAAACAATCGTGACCCTTCACGTCTGTTGATGTGTCTTTTGTACACGATCAAACACAAAATAAAATACCCAGAGGTATCTTATCCTCTCATGAATAAAGCCCCCCGAATGGTGAAGATATCGCAGAAGGATCAATCGAAGAAACTCCAAGGTTCTGTTATGTAGGTTCTCTACTCATGGATAAGCACCAGTGGTCGTTGTGTTTGCTGTTTTACAAGGGGCCTTACGTACTTTCTGGGAAAGCTTGTTCTTGCAACTACTCTTCAATGAGGAAACTGAATTCTCCTAATACTAACCGATGTTTCAAAAAAAGGCAAAAGATAAGGGCTTTAAGGAGGCAATACTAAACTAATCCTAAGAATGACTAAATGAGGATTGGTCTTAGCAAAACTCTACCAATTTCAGTATTGCCAAAAGATTACAACTCTACTGGAATTGGTGCGATCTTCTAAGGGGATTCAATGATTTTCAAATCATTAATGGGATAGATACTATCACTAAGATACATATCAATATCTCCAATAATTATTGAACTCTTAAACAATCTTAATATCTCCAGTTGACCACACAAGGCGTGCTTACAATCAGTAAGGAGCTAGTGGTATGGACTATGAGTTTTACCAAAGATCAAACACAACATTTGTCCTTCAATCTAATTCTAAAACTTAAGTACTATCTCTACTAAGAGTGATACAAGAAGATAAACAACCATGAATATAGCCACAAGGATTGCAATAAAACACCATAACTTCAATATTTCATTGATCTCATAGCAAAATAAAACAACAATTGTTTTACTTTCTCTCTTCACTACTTGTTTTTCTGCTGCTAACAATTTTAATCTTATATCTCTTTTCTCCGACTCTCTAACTCCTTAAAATGATTTGAGTGAGGGCTTATATAGCACTCTCAAATACAATGAACGACTTGGATCTAAAGAAGATCAAAGGCTGAGATTTTGACACCTAAACCCTAATTAGGGTTTGTTACAAAAAGAACCCCATTAAGATAAACATTATCAATCCATAGCCAATAGAAACTGGCACAAATAACGAGGAAACATAGCCCAATGGGAATAAAGTTGCCACATCATCTTACAACAACTTCTCATCTAGAATTTTGTTCCCTTTTCCATGCTCTTTTCTGGCATATTCAATGAATCAGGACATAATCCCCCCAATCTCAGCAATGGGAATCTCATGCAGGTTCTTCATTCGTTCTTCCAGGTGAAGGACTTGATCAAAAGCTGCGAGGAGAGTCATCTCCCATCCAGGCTCTAGCTCTTTTGTCTTTTCGATTAGGAACATAGTAGCATACATCTGATCTCGCTGCTTTTCTGTGACCATGTTCTCCTCTTTGCAAAAAATAATCTTGATCCTGTCTTCCAATTCTTGGACATCTACATCTGTCTCGATCTCTATCCTTCTGTCAAGGATTGTACACAATACATCAAACACCTTATCCTGAATAGGGTGGATAGTGCCTTCAACTCGGCTGCATCTGTTATTGATGTCTTCGAAAAGAACTTCTTTCATTTGGAGCAAAGTTGACCATTGGAGAAGGTTATGGGTTCCTCCTTCCATTATCTTTTCCTGCGCTAAAATTTGCCTTGACGTCCTTCTTATCACTTGCAAGACCGGGATGACAATGTCTCTGGTGTGAGTGAATGCATCCACAGTTATCAATAGATTATGAATGATCTCAAGGACTTGGATAGCCCTGTGGACTGTCTTCATCATTCTTGTTACAAATTCAATGGCTACCTTGAAGATTCATCAATCCATGAACTCATGCGTTGGGCTAAGTTCTTCATCCTTTCTGCCTCATTTATTGATTCAGGAGGAAGTGCATGCAAAGGTGATACTGTTGGATCCTGTCGCCTTAATGGTTGATTGAGGTGGCTAAAATAATTCCTCCAAGCACTAACCTCCCTTTCTAGCTTCTTATTCTTCTCCATTTCTTCTTTGAGTTTGTCATTAAGTGCTCTCACTGAATCGGTTGCTTCTTCCACGGCCTGCTCGGAGGTAAGTGGACCAAGATTAAATGTCTCTAGATCATATTCCTTTGCCATAATCTCATCCTCATATTTGTCTACTACTGGTGTGGCTGCCTATATCTTCCTGGATCCTGCATCATTTTTAATTACCTTTGACTTTTTTGTAGCCTTCTTCTTTTCGATCTCTTCTTGGTTCCTATGAGACTTTCCAAGTTGAATACTTGTTCTTCCTTTTCAACCACAACTACCCTTGTTAGTCTTTCTTTTAGCCAATCTGGAATGGAAGACTTTCTTTCCCTTACCTGTATTTCCTTAGGCAGAGGTCTATCGTCTCTGAAAGGAGATGTTGCTTCATCATCATTCTTTTCTTGTTGTTGTTCATTAGCACCAACCTGGAGAGATTGACTTGATGAGTGCTGAGGTGTTCGTCCCTTGCCTTGTTTATCATTCTGCACCATGGATTCCATAGACTCATCAATTTCATACACTATCTCCCTTTGATCTTCTCCTTGACTTATCTCCTTTTCATGTCTAGAAGACGTACTCGGCGGACGATCATGATTCACTTTTTGTTTCTTCTTGGAAGGTTCTCTCTTCTCAGGTCCTTCCTTTCTCTTTGATCCCTTGGAATGAGAAGTGTTCTCACTCACACTTGCTTCTCCTTTTTTTGTTCTTGTTTCTAGGGTGAATGTCATGGCTATATTCTGCTCCTTCAATTTTTGATGTTGTACGTCCACCCATCTGCGAGTGCAATTCAAAACAGGATCCATCAATGCTCTTAGATCTGCAACTCCTTGCTCATTCCAATCTATCTTCACTTCTTTATCTTCATTCTCATAGGACGATTGGAGATCGAAATTCTCTCTTGAGGCAAAGGATGTGAATGAATACAGAGATAATTCCTTTTCTGCATCTTCTCCGGCTTGAGAATTAGGACACACATCAATTGAATTTCCCAGTAAAATAGGTACAGGGATACCATTTCCATGCTTATGTCTTGATGCTTTAGCATAAGCAACCAACTGTCTAGTCACTTCCAGTAGTATTATTCTGTCTGTAGGATATCTCGGCAACATGTAGGGAGGTGAAGGACATCCATGGACCCTGATGTAGGTGAATTTTGGAAATTGAATAAACCATGCACCATGCTTCTTCACGAGCTCTTGTGCCTCCGAAGATAGTCGATGGTGAATCCCTCCTTGCAATGTCCTAGTGATATACATTGTGAAGGTGTCATTGACTAGCTTGTAGTCATTCCTTGGTGGATGATGCAGTTGAACATAAGAATCACATGCTCTTATTTCTCCGAGTCCTTTTCCAACAACTCCTCTGTGTGGTAGCCCTGCATGCTCAAAACTTCTTACTAAGGAATATATGACATATGAACTCATGTGGAATGACTTAGTAGGGACTAGCCTTCTCAACTGCACATCTAGGTTGTTGCTAATGATTCTAGCCCAATTGAGCATTCCTTTTCCTTGGACGATCACTTGAATAAAGAAGAACATCCACTTGTCGAAGAAGAAGGCCTGAGAGGCACCTATAACCCGATTGAGCATGGTTATCAAGTCCCTGAATTTTTCTTGGAAATCAATTCTGTGTGGCGTATTCGGTATCTTGTTCAAGTGAGGCCTACTCTTGAGTAACCAATTCTTATTGATGAAGTTTAGAAAGGTATCAGGATCATCTTCGTAGATGGACCTAGCTCCTTCCAAGCCCTTGTAGATCATATCTCTTGGCTCTGGGAGATGAAAGGCTTCACTTATAGCTTCTTCTGAAAGATAGGCTAAGACAGTTCCATCCTCAGCTACGATTGTCCTTGAATGTGAATCATAGTGCCGGGCACATTCAATCATCAGCTCGTGACATCTAACTGCAAGAGGGAAGCCTGCGGCCTTGATTATGCTACTCTCAATTATCTTCTTGGCTATGGGTGATGGCTTGCCGATGTAGGGCACTTCTCGAAACTTCCTCACATTGAAGTTCCCCAAGTTGGTGTCTCCGATATTGCTCCGTTTGGACACGATCCTGGTCTCCAACTCATCATTCTTTTGATCTTCTTTGATGAGAGCCTGCTGGGTAGTGGATCCACTCGCCTTGGGGGTCGTCATTTGATACCTACAAAAAGAGGCTTAAGTTAGGTTTAAGTATAGTACCCAAGATAGGAGATTTGAGACCTTTAAAGAAATGATTAGATTACAATTTGAAAATAGAATGATAAACCCTTGAAATTATGAATTTTCAAATTGATATCACTAATGAATCAAACTAGATTATTGAAGACTTAACCTCAAAAAGGATTGATATAGAAATTTGAATCAGATCTTCAATATACTTTCAAAAATCTGATTGTACATACCTTCTCCTTGATTTCTAGCTATCAACTTGAAAAGATGGATAAAAAAATGAAGATTTGTGCTGGAAGACCGGTCTTTGATCTGCACTTTAGGTTTGCCCTTGATGATTTAGCGTTTAATCAGCCTTCCTCAATCAGCAATTCGCCTATACCTGCTGCAATTCGCTCCTCTAATTCTGCTCCTCAAATTCGCTTTAGGAAAAATGAATGAATGATGATTTCAAAATACATCTTCCTTTATAGGGCGCTTTCACCATTTTACCAATAGGCCGATTTGCATAAATGCACAAATAAAATAAAATTTCCTCCAAGCTGGTCAACTTAGCAATAAAGCTGTAAAAGATGTACTTGGGCGCCAAAGGATAAATTTTTTAATTTTAAGACTTAAAAAATCAATTTACCCATTTTGATAAGTGTCTAATTTAGGCGGATTTGCATTACTCACTCAAATGAGGTTTGATTAGCAATCAATGAGAGGGAAATTGTGTCTTGAGTATGGTTTGATTTGCGAATTTCTTGAGAGGGTATAGGTAAGCCTAGAAGATGCTAGAGTTTCTTCAAAGTTTGATGAAGGCACACTTAGTCTTCATAATCAATAGAATGTTCATGATGTGAGAAACTTCATCTTGATTTTTCACTACTTCATGCTCTTGTCATTATGACCTTGCAACTTGCCTTTGCCTAGCTCAAACAAGGTGGAAAAATAGGCATTTCAAAGGATTTCGCCCTGGACCCTTTGGAAGGGTCAGGAGCGATTTCCATGATTAGGTCTCAATTGCCTCACTCCTTCACTCTGAATTGCTCTTCAAGGTAAGCATATGCTAGTTTTAGCTCTTCAAAAGCCTAGGGATTCATTTCTTAGTTTCCATCATGGGTGAATTAGGTGATCATGAGAATTTCGCTCTGGACCCTTTGGAAGGGCCAGGAGCGAAATTCATCCCTTAGCTCAAAATTCATACCTCTTGAACTCAAAACTTACTCAAATACATGCTTGTGGCAATCTCCAAGTCCAATCCTCCTTGACCACTGTCCTGGCCTAGCTCAAACTTGAAGGAAAAATGATATTTTGTGAATTTCGCTCTGGACCCTTTGGAAGGGTTAGGAGCGAAATTCAAGTTTTAGGCTTGATCCTTCATTTCCTTTACTTCAATTCATCTTGCAAGGCTAAATAACATCATTCCATCCTCAACCACGCCCTAGGAATCAAAGTCTTGGCCTCATACAAGGAAAAAATAGTTGATTTGAAGAATTTCGCTCTAGACCCTTTGGAAGGGTGAGGAGCGAAATTCATTCCTTGCTTGTCTTCTCTTACTTAGCTCCATTCTTTTCACTTTGTTTCCCCTTGACTCACTCATTTGTATCCATATCTCAACTTGACAACATTTGCTTGATCCCCAAAAGGCCCGAAAGGGAAAATTCGCTCAAAATCATGGCCAGGGACATGACCTATCTAGGATTTCGCTCTGGACCCTTTGGAAGAGTCAAGAGCGAAATCCTTGTCCTAGCCTCAAATCTACATTTCTGGTGGCCAAAATCCATTCAAGGGCAATGCTAAGGGCTTATCTCACCTTGGTCTAGGCTTGGCTTGGCACAAATTTTGGAAGACAGGATGGGTTTTAGGATTTTTGCTCTGGACCCTTTGGAAGGGTCAGGAGTGAAAAAAATCTTGTTTTGAGCTTATTTCTTCATTCTTTCAACCTCAATCAACTTCAAAAGGCAAGGACACACCTTCTCACTTCCATCCATGCCATAAAAACCAAAAGTTTGACTTGATTTGCAAGGAAAATAGGTGATCTTAGGAATTTCGCTCTGGACCCTTTGAATTTCGCTCTGGACCCTTTGGAAGGGTCAGGAGCGAAATTCTTGGTTTTGCTCAATTCCTTCAAATTCATTGATTATTAGCAATTCAAAGTCATTCCTAAGGACATATCCAATCCTAATTCATCTTGGTCCACACTTGCCTTGGCGTAAAATTGAGAGAAAAGAGAGGTTTTGGGGAATTTCTCTTTGGACCCTTTGGAAGGGTCAGGAGCAAAATTCCCATTCTAGGCCTTGATATTTCATCTTTTCAACTCCAATCTTCTCTCTAAGGCAAAAATACATCACTCTCCTTGCATCCATGCCATAAGAACCACTGTCTTGACCTCATCTAAGGAGAAAATGGGTGTTTTCAAGAATTTTGCTCTGGACCCTTTGGAAGGGTCAGGAGCGAAATTCAAATTTTAAGCTAAATTCTTCATCTCCTCCACCTTTAGTCACTCCCTAAGGCAAAAAACATGTCAAACACTTCCAAACATGCCTTAGAAACTAAGAACTTGGTCTGAACAAGGAAGAAATTGAGGTCTATGGGGATTTTCGCTCTGGACCCTTTGGAAGGGTCAGGAGCGAAATCCATGTTTTTGGTTGGTCTCCCACTTCCTTCATCAAATTCTCCTTCAAACTTGATCGAATTCAGGCTCCTTTCATCTTAAGTGAATATACCATCAAATTAGCTCAAGACAAGGTCATTTCATCATTTTAGGCAAAATAGGGGGTCAAACTGAGAATTTCGCTCTAGACCCTTTGGAAGGGTCAGGAGCGAAATTCTCCTTCTAGGTTGATTTCCACCACTTCATCACCTCAAATCTCCTCTCAAAGACAAATGTGCATCAAAGCCTTCCCATCACCTCTCAGAAGTCAACAAACTTGGTCATATCAAAGAGCAAAGTGGAGGAAAAAGTGGATTTCGCTTTGGACCCTTTGGAAGGGTCAGGAGCGAAATCCATGTCTTAGGTCAAAATCTTCATCTTTTAATGCGTCCAACCACCTTTCAAGGCAAGAACATACCAATCCACCCTCTAACAAGCCTTAGAAACCAACGCCTATCCAAAACAAGGAAGGAAATGAGACTTATAAAGATTTTCGCTCTGGACCCTTTGGAAGGGTCAGGAGCGAAATCCTCTTTCCAGGCTTGATTTTCTACTTCATCCCTCCAATTCTTCCTCAAACGTAATCAATTCAACTTACTTTCACCGCAATCAAGGCAATCCACCATCAAAACTAGCTCCAAACAAGGCTAACCTAGATCTCAAGGCAAAAAGGAAGGTCAAATGGAGGATTTCGCCTTGGACCCTTTGGAAGGGTCAGGAGCGAAATCCATGTCTTAGGTTGATTTCACACTCCATTGCCTCAATTCACCTTTCAAAAGGTAAGAACACATCAAACTCTTTCAACCATGCCTCTCACTTCAACTCACCTCAAAGGTCATGGAAACTTTGCTTCATTCAAATTGGCATTTAGTTCAAGATTTTGTGAAGAAATAGGGTCATACAAGAATTTCGCTCTGGACCCTTGAGAAGGGTAAGGAGCGAAATTCATCCTTAGGCTCAGATTTTGACTTCATCTCCCATATTTCTTCATCCAAACAAGTGTTTTGTCCTCAATAATGCCTAGGAATGAGTTAGTTCTAAGTTTGGGTCAAAGTAGAATGTCCTATAGAGGAATTCGCTCTGGACCCTTTGGAAGGGCCAGGAGCGAAATCCCTGATTCTAGGTCTGATTCACTTTGGAATTAACTTGACTTTGCCCTAGACTCAACCCTTGGTGCATATCCTCCCATATTCTTGCCAATTCGTTCAACAATTCTTAAAATTGCCTCCTAAATCTTCCCTTTGCCATTGGCTTTGCTATTTGACTCTGACTTGACGAAAGACCAGACTTTGACCTGAAAACCAACACTCCTGACCTACCCTGACTTGAGACTTTTATCTCTTTTGCAGAATTTATCCATCTTCAATCTCCTAAAAGGTAAGACCCCTCTAAGATAACCCTAGGGTTCAAGGCAGACAACAAATGACTTCCCAAATCCAGGCTACACTTAGCTTTGAAAGAAACCCTAGGATGAGCTCTTTGAGAGAAACCCTAATCTACCTAGCCCAGGTGACCACTAACTCACTCAAAACACCTAGCAAGCAGAGGAAAAACCTAGCTAAGGGAAAGAAAAACCCAAGAAAATGAGGGGGTCCCCATCCCGATGGGGCGATGTGTGAAATGGTCACAACATCTGGCGACACCACTGAGAATGCTCGCGAACATTTGAGAATCAATCCATCTTCAGGAATATTCAGAGAATCTCCCTCAACAAATCAAGGAGTTAAAAAGCATCTACAAGAAGAGACTTTCATATTGAGATAGAGTACTAAGTCCATAGTTATCCATGTGTGTGCAATGCGTTAATTCCTCTCAACAAGACGATCATGATCTCCGGGTTCCCCTGTGATTAGCTACGTAATTTATCTGAACCTCAAAAACATCCTGGATAGAGTCTCACTGCCAGTCAGACGTCCAGAGTCCCGACGAGGTTATCACTGCAATCTCACGAACATTGCTCCATTGCCAGCCGGGCATCCATAGCCCCGATGGAGTTACTCGCATATTCCCATTAGCCAATTTTGATATTTCATTTCATTTCATTTTTTCTTTCATTTTCTTTCATTTTCTCATCATCCCTTTTTTTTTATTGCTTTCTCATTCTGTCAATTCCTTTGGCTTGTAAGCAATGCGGCTTACTAGGGTTTCAGAGTTGCGGTGGCGCTAAAGCCAGATTTTGGATTTTTCACTAACCACAACTTAGCCTGAAAACCATAACGACTTGGAGATTATCAGTGTGAAAAGATATAATAACCGAAGGACACTAGTATCCCACTTCAATAAGCCAATCTTACTTCATTGCAAATATAGTTCGACTCAAGATTCCATCAAAAAAGATTTCCTTATGTTCCTAGAAGACTTTATGATTGAGCAAATGGAACGAACAATCCAGCGGGATGTTAGAGTGCTTTATAACAAAAATCGCCCTTTTTAGATGGATACCCCTCAAAACAAGCAAACTAACCAAACTAAGACGCAAAAACCACCTAAACTAAGACCAAAACGAAAACCAAAGAAAGCCAAAAACACACCACACACCAACCCGAGCAAACCGAACTCAAAAGAACCTAGGCTAACTATATACAAAGGCAGACCTCCTGAACTTTAGGACTGGAAATAATGCTTGAGATACCTCCCATTGACAGGTAATGGGACATCTTCGCCAGTTAAGGTCTTCAATTTGAATGCGTTCTCCCCTAGTATCTCGGAGATTTGATAAGGGCCCTTCCATAGTTTATCAAATTTATCATGCTCTCCCTTCTTTTCGTGATCTTTATCCCAGTATAGGACAAGATCTGAGATCCTGAACGCTGTGATTCTGGCCTATCTATCAAACCATCTTTTGACAACCCCTTGATGCTTTGCAAAATTCTCTAAAGTTTGATCTCTCTTTTCTTCAAGATTTAGGAGTTGTGTTAGCCGAGCTTGCACAACGTCGGTGTCCTCCATGTATTCTTGGATAAACCTTAATGTTGGGATCCTTAACTACATTGGGAATACTGAGTCTTGACCATAAACTAGGAAGGAAGGCGAAATCCCTAACGCGGTTTTGGTCCTGATCCGATCTGCCCAAAGGGCAAATCTTAGCTGGGTATGCCATTCTCTTGGACTTCTCTCCAACAATTTCTTGATTACAACGAGCAGGTTTTTGTTTGTCGATTCGGCTAACCCATTACCCTGAGGATAATAATTGGATGAAAATTTAAGGGTTATACCATATTCAAAAGCCCAATTTGAAAATCTTAATGATGTGAAGGGAGAACCGTTATCGCAAACCAACGCGTAAGGACAACCAAACCTTGTAATAATGTTTTCCTCAAGGAATTTAATCACAGCCTCAGTAGTGCATACCTTAAGAGTTTGAGCCTCTGACCATCTGGTACAATAGTCAGTTGCAGTGATGATATACTTGTGCTGTGCCGAGGATGAAGGGTTGATAACACCAATAAAGTCCATTCCCCATTTCGCGAATGGTCTTGCTTCGATCACTGGATTGAGTGGCATGGCATGATTCCTTTCTCTAAAAGCGGTGACTTGGCAAGCATGACAAGTCTTGACATGATCAAATGTATCCTTGAATAGTGTGGGCCAATAGTATCCTACTCTCAGAATTTGATGGGCTGTGGCCAGGTTAGCATCATGCCTTGTACCGAACTTCGAGTGAAAGTGTTCAATTATTTGTTTCGCTTCTTCCCTGCCAACACAACTTAGATATACTCCTTCATGAATTCTGCGATATAAGACGAAACCTTGAAGCATATAATGTTGACACTTTAACCTTAATGCTCTCTTCTGAGTAGGTGTCATATGAGCGGGGCACTTCTGATTGAGCAAGTAAGTCACAATTTCCTTATACCATTCATCTGGGGTGACATCATCTAGTTCATATACCTGTTGGACTAACCCGGGTCCGTCGACTGCCAGTGTCTGAGCTAGGGCTTGCCCTCGAACAAGTTTCATGGGCTGGATTTCAATATCAAATTCTTGAATAATGGCGACCCACTTGCCTCTTCTCTCGCCTAGTTCATTTTGCATGAGAAGGGTTTTCACAGCTACATCTGGTACAATTGCTTGTACTTTGGCCCTCAAAAGGTAATGTCTGAATTTTTTGATAGCTTTAACCAACGCATAGGCCTGTTTTTCAATATTAGGATATCTGAGCTCTGCATCCTTCAACGGGGTGCTCATGAATGCAATCGGGTTCTCGTCTCTTTCTTCACTCCTTTGAGTGAGGATAGCCGCACAAGTATATTTCAATAGGGTGCTCATGAATCCAATTGGGTTCTCGCCTCTTTCTTCACTCCTTTGTGTGAGGATAGCTGCACAAGTATATTTAGAGGCAAATGAATATAGGTAGAAGGGCTTCATGTAGTCAGGACTGATCAATACTGGAGCCTCTGCAATTGCTAACTTTATTTCCTCGAATGCTCTCTTCGCCGATGCCGTCCATTCTATTTTGGCGTCCTTTAACATCTCATTCAATGGTCTAACTATCTCGACAAATCCTGTGATAAATTTTCTGACAAAATTGATCTTGCCAAAGAATGATTTAAGCTCCTTTTTACTGGCTGGCAGGTTGATGGTTGATATAGCCTTTACTCTATCAGGATAAATGGAAATACCCTTTTCTGATATGACATGGCCTAGCAACTTCCCTTCTATTACTCCAAATATGCATTTTTTAGGATTGAGGGAAACACCATATCTTTTACATCTCTGGAAAACCTTTCTTAAATCATCCACATGATCTTCCCTTTTCCTGGAGAAGACTGTGATATCATCCATGTATTGTTGAGACATGGACCAGCTAGGACTTGAACCTAGGACCTTCCATACGTTGCTGGATTGCTCTACCACTGAGCTACTGGCCCCTCTTGGACCAGTCCATCGTCGGTCCGGGTGTGGCTTATTTCCAACACCAACACCCCCCCTTAAGCCACAGCTCTCGTGTGCTTGGGGCTCCTAGCCTGGACCTGGCTCTGATACCATGTTGAGACATGGACCAGCTAGGACTCGAACCTAGGACCTTCCATACGCTGCTGGAGTGCTCTACCACTGAGCTATTGGCCCCTCTTGGACCAGTCCATCGTCGGTCCGGGTGTGGCTTATTTCCAACACCAACACCCCCCCTTAAGCCACACCTCTCGTGTGCTTGGGGCTCCTAGCCTGGACCTGGCTCTGATACCATGTTGAGACATGGACCAGCTAGGACTCGAACCTAGGACCTTCCATACGTTGCTGGAGTGCTCTACCACTGAGCTACTGGCTCCTCTTGGACCAGTCCATCATCGGTCCGGGTGTGGCTTATTTCCAACACCAACATGTATATGATAATGCATTTCCCTATCAAGTCCCTGAAAGCGATATCCATTGCTCTTTGAAACGTGGCGTCGACATTGATGAGTCCAAAAGGCATTCTTTTATATGCAAATGTTTCCCACTTGGTAGTGAAAGCGGTCTTCAATTGATCTTCAGGTTCTACCAATGCTTGATTATAACCTGAATAGCCATCCAGAAATGACATCATTTGTGATCTTTTAACAATTTGTAACACTTCGTCTAGTGATGGTAGTGGATAATTATCCTTCTCTGAAGCTCGGTTGAGATTCCTGAAGTCGACACATAGTCTGATCTCTCCATTCTTTTTCCTGACAGGGATCCATTGACGTGTTTTTTATGACTACGTCGAAAACAGAATAAAGTTGCCTAACGGTCACTTCACTCTCTCTTGATCAAAGTGCGATTGCATGCTAACATGCTAAGACTGCAAGAAGTTCAAACAATCGACTCCAAGGTTCCTTCGATGCATGGACGTGATTCAGTTGGTTGACGTGTTTGCTGGTAATCCAAGGGGCCTTACGTTTGCATCATTCTTTCACTTCTTTGTTGTGGTTGGAACTCTATCATCAGATATGACAATTTTGCAATGTTGCTGCTTCGAACGGACTAAAATGAACTGAAAGAAAAGGGAAAGGGTTCAGAAGGATCTAAATTTACTCCTAAGGGCGGTGATAACAATGAATAGTGCTCTGGTGGACAAATTCCAAATAAACCAAGCTCTGCTTCGCAAAGATCAACTACAACTCTGCAAGAACCGGTGCAATCTTCTGGGGATGGTAGAGGATTTTCAAATCGAGAAAGTACATTTGAATACCCAAAAACGACGGAATCCAAACAACTATCCACAATCGAACTTAGCACAAATTTAGGGGCTCAGACTAACTTTACACTGCAACTTACAATCAACAAGATGCAAAAAGTATGAACCATGGAAATTCATCAGACACCATTACATTCTCCATTGAAATCAAAGCGCTTTACTATTTCTAATCTAAGTGAGGAAGGTGAAACCATGCAAGCTTTGAAAAAATAATTTAAGTGGACACCATCAGAGAACAATGTTTCACTGTTATTAACTCAAAACTTATCGCAACAATTTCAGACAAAGCTCCCTCTTACAAATGAGGGGGGTCACCCCCTTATATAGGCCTCAAGCCATGATTACATGCAAAACCCTAATTAGGATTTTCCCTAAAAGATTTACCACTCAAAATGCAACAAGGTGGGAATCTCCAATTAATAACCCATCATGCCCATATAAAATTAATTCAAAAGTACCCAAAATAGCATCCATTGCGCATTAAATGCACCACCTCCTTCAAATTTGCCCAACATGCGTTGAATATTCATCCATGCAAAAATCACCCCATTATGTCATAAATGCTCCATCATTTCCACATGCGGCGGCTGCATGCAAAAGGAATCTGCCATAAATTCAACATGCAATGACTAGGTTGCCATTTGGTCAAATATTTCGACAATGAATGCACCACCATATTGCCATGCGTTCAATAGATCCTCGCCATGCAAATGGACTCTGCCGTCGTATATCCGCTCCTGCACAACTGGAATTGTTGGAGAGGGAAAATTCGATTCAGGAAGAATTTTCTTGATGTCTCCTCAACTTTTGGAAAATTTCCAAATTAGGGTTCCACGGTCCAGGAGAGAGAAAATTCTCCTTCGAATCCAAATCTGTAAAACTTTTGAAATTTGGATGTGATTTGATGCCCAAGAATGGATTTTTCAAATTTTTCCCTGGAGGGGAAATTTCTTGTTTAGTTCATCCCTGATTCCTTCCTTGCCTTAGAAATTTTATGTTCAATTCATCCTTGGGTGTATTTCTTCCTTGATTGGAATTTTGTCTCGAAGGAAGGAATTTCCAATACTTAGCCAAATTTTCATCTTTCTTGGAATTCTGTCCTGAAGGAAGGTATTTCCAACACTTAGCCAAATTTTCACATTTCCAAGAATTCCGTCGTGAAGGAAGGAATTTCCAACACTTAGCCAAATTTTTACCTTTTTGAGGAACTCTGTCATGAAGGAAAGAATTTCCAACATTTAGTCAATTTTTCACCTTTCCTGGAATTATGTCCTGAAGGAAGGAATTTCCATTACTTTGTGAATTGTCCATGTCTCCTTTTCAACATCCCTATTTTTAGGGATCCTCCTAAAATTTAGGAGTCAGTTCATTGGATGGAGAATTCTGCCATGATTCCGAATCTATAAAATTTTCCACACTCTGTCGAGATTCGGTGTCTAAAAATAGCAAATTCAAAAATTTGCCCGAGGGGAATTTTTTTTTTTAGCTTGGGCGGAATTTTCATCATGTCCATGGATTCATGGATTTTTCCACTTGTGAATGCCTTCTTGAATTCAGCGCCCCAGCCCAGCCTTGGGCGCATTTTGGCTTTGTCCATGGACTGACGGATTTTTCCACTTATGGATGGCATCGTGGTTTTGGCGCCCCAGTCCAGCCTTGGGCGCATTTTCACTTTGTCCATGGACTGACGTATTTTTCCACCTGTGAATGCCTTCTTGGTTTTGCTGCCCCAGTCCAGCCTTGGACGCATTTTCACTCTGTCCATGGACTGGCGGATTTTCCCACTTGTGAATGACATCTTGGTTTTGGTGCCCTAGCCCAGCCTTGGGCGCATTTTCACTTTGTCCATGGACTGACGGATTTTTCCACCTGTGAATGCCTTCTTGGTTTTGGCGCCCCAGTCCAGCCTTGGGCGCATTTTCACTCTGTCCATGGATTGGCGGATTTTCCCACTTGTGAATGCCTTCTTGGTTTTGGTGCCACAGCCTAGCCTTGGGTGCATTTTGGCTTTGTCCATGGATACATGGATTTTTTTCACAAGTTCCAGGCTATTCGTCAGGATATAGATATGAAATATAACATTTAAGTATAAGAACTTATACTTTAAGTTATATTTCATATATATTGTCAGGATGTTTGAGAGTGGTTTCAGGTCCATAGGAATCATAATGCAAATTCTGGATTTTGGAAGATCTTCCAAATTTCTAGACAGTCAAATTTCAGGCCATTTTCGGATCAGGATGATATTGGTGGATTGATTTGAATTTCTGGACTTGAATGATTTTGCATGCTTTCCTCTTCTGGAATAGGAGTTCCAAACTTAACCATTTTTTGACCCAAATTGTCTACCTTCTGACTCTTCTGGATTTAGAAATGGTCTTCAGGAACGTTCGGTCTTTAGAGATATTCAACTTTCAGTGTTTTCCTGTGAATAACTTGCCAAAAATAGATTTTTCCAAATAGTAAGTGTTTCAAAATGTCAAGGTTTGGGCAAAATAGGTCAGAAAAGCACTTACTAAAAATAGAACTTACTAAAATAGTAAGTTTGATTTTTGGCAAAATTAGACCAATCCGAGACTTAGTAAAATCCCTAAAAATAGGAACTTTCTAAAAATAGAAAGTTGCTCTGTTTTGGCTCAAATTTTACTAGGAGGCTCCTTGAAGGGTCCTAATTCCAGTTGTATGTTCAGTTTTCCCAAAACCCTAACAGAAACCCTTAAAATTCACAAAATGAGTCCTAGACTTAGCTGAATTTGCTCAAACGAAAGGCAGACTTGACCAATATGATCCTCGAACACTTGCAAAGCAGAGAGACTGACGAGACTGTTGTGAAAAGACCACAAAAACGCAAGCCAAAAGACCGGGAGGGCCTAAAAAGAAGGGGGTCCCCATTTGCAATGGGGCGATATGTGAAACGCCACAACAGGACCAGGTTGGCGACCCACGTTGAATGTCTTACTGGAAAGATGATTTTGGCTGAGAGTAACTTTTTGACCTCTTGATATATCAACGGTTCCAATAAGGGATTGACCAACCTTTGTCTTTGTCTGAATGGTTTGCTTCCTGGTTTCAAAGGGATTGTATGAGTGATGATTGCAGTGTCATAAGTTTTGAGATCTTCATAGCTCCAAGCAATGACATCTGGGAAATCCCTCACATTTTTCAATATACCATCTCTCTCTTGCGAAGTACAAGTCTTTCCGATGAATACATTATTAATTTGTTTGTCATCACCAACATTGATGGTGTCACATGCATTTCCTTCCATACTATGGCTTTTCACCTCCCTTAATTTGTTGGGATCAAAGATCCTCTCTAATTCCACCATTTCCTTTGGGATAGTGTTTGTTTTTAAATTCAAGACTCCTTTTGCATCCAGTTCTGCTCCTTCCACTTCCTCTTCATCGATGGTTTGGGCTAAGAAGACATCTGTGTTAGTCAAGAAATCCAATATGTGCTTGTTGTCTTCAAAGACCTGAAAGTTGGTGATGTTATCAGGGACTGAAGGTACTGGGGTCAACTCTACTGTGAACTTTTTCAGTCCTTCCATAGCCAGTGGAACCAAAGAGTTGGCCGCCTGAGCGAGAGAATTAGCCACCTGATTCTGATGTCTGTATACGGACTTAATATTGAAGGCATCAAAACTTTCAATGAGATCCCAAACTCGATTTCGGTACCTAGTCAGCCTTTTGTCATGGCACACATATTGCCTCTTGATTTACCTTATTACTATTTCTGAGTCTCCATATACCTGCAGTATTTTAGCCTTCTTTCTGATGGCTAGCAATAACCCATGAATCAAGGATTTCGGTACCTAGTCAGCGTTTTGTTAGTGCATGGGAATTGTAGTCTATGGGCGGCGAGGTAGGTTTCTCCTAATGGACTGATTAGTTCAAAGCCGGCTCCCGATCCTTGTTTGGACTTAGACCCATCAAACCTTAGTGTCCACATTAGATTCTCCTGGTCTTCTGACTCTTGGTCCTCTTGGCTTTCTTCTGACATGTTTGAGAGAGTTTCTTCTTCTGAGGAATTGTCAACTTCCAGGGCTTCAATTTCTTCTATAATCAATATCTATGGGACCCTCTTGTATACTTGTTCTAATGCAGTCTTGCACATAGCACAAGATAATTCTGAATGGACGACATTATGTATCCTGCACCAGTTGGGGAGGAGCAGATCTCGAATAGATGCTAAGTTGCCAAGTTGCATACTTTGTTGCACATTTTTGTGGACAAATTTTCTAAAATTTTCAAACATTCCATCGTCATCTTGGTCAGATTCTTGATCACTTTCCACAATAACTTCTGTAGATTCCGTCACCTCTTGTTTACTACCTTTCTCTTGCAGATCTTGTATCATCAAGACCTCTTCTACTTTAGGTTTGTATGTCCCCAGATTGGTTTCTAAGAATAGGACCTCATTATCTTCTCCATACTCGGTTATCATGAGTCTCAATCTTGGAGTACTGTCGATTTTGACCTGGTTTGGAACTCCTCTCCAAGGTAGCCACATATGCCCAAAGCTGAAAATCGTGGCAAAAAAATACAGAGGATGGGTAGGGAAAAAAAACGTGCTACCGTAGTCGCGGAGGTCACGAAAAGCGCAAAAAACAAGCGAACAAAATTCACACCAAAATGCCAAAAATCTTGACCAGAAAAATATGAAAAGGGCGACAAAAAAATCGCGTCTCCTGGAAACAAAAATCGTGTCAAAAATATTGCGCGCCAAAGCGCTGCAAAATGCAGCCGCGAAAAACTCTAGAAAACGCAGGTACAAAACGTAGAAAGCCCTCAAACTTGCAGACCTCACATAGCAAAAATGGCTCACGAAAATCTCAAGGACTTTTGCTTAAACCCTGAAATTGCCCGATCAAAACCCTTGACTAGGGTAAATAAAACTGGGCGCCCTGAAAATCACGAAAACCCTAGCCGGATTTCAAACATGCAAAAAAACAATCCGCGAACCCTGCAAAAATCCAGAAATCATAAACCCTAGTCGGAACCTGAGAAAAAAAACTTGTTCTTGACCAGCAGAAACAAAATCCTTGAATCAAAATTTTTTCATAAAAATAATCTCTTAAAAAATTTCTGGAAATTAAGTCCAGGTAGAAAGGCTATGAATTTTTTCTCTAAAATTTTTTCCAAACTTTGAAAAAACCCATCAACTCGCTTTGATACCATTAAAAATTGATTGCTTAAAATAATCGGATGATTAATTACAAATATACAAGCGTATATAAAGGAATTACAAGACGGTGTTCTAAAAAGAACAAATCATTAATCTAAAACTTAAAAAAGCTTAAAACACTAAATAAAGCTAAAGAGCATAAAACTAAAAAGCAAGCTATGCGTTCTTATAAAAGAAGCAATAGTTGACTAATGACTAACTAAATGACCATTAATAGAACCACAAAAGAAGGTAACTGACTAAAAGAATTAATTATTCTAATACAATGTGTATAACTTTCAACCACTCTATTTGAGTGCAAATTGCTTGCATCTAAGTTAAAGGAGTGTAGGATACACGGTGTGCAAAAAATGTGTGCATACCTTTCCTCAACCAAAGCATTTACAGCTCTACAATTTTTTGCATTGTCCGTAATGACTTGGACAATATTTTCAAGATCTGCCATCTCTTTGAACTCAACGAGGAGTTTAGAAATGAATTTTGCATTATTGATTTGTCCCTCACAATCAATTGTCTTAGAAAACATTGCTCCTTCTGGGAGATATTGCAATAATATTTATTAAAGGTAGGTGTTTGCAATCTTTCCATCCATTAGAAATAATAGACAATCTTGTTTCAATCCAAGAATCCCTGATTTGTTTGAGTGATGTCTCTACATTTTTTTTTCTTTTTCCAATAAGGTAGTGCACACCTTTTCATACCCATGCTCTATGAAATTAGAAGGTGAATTATTGGTTGCCATCAATATGGTTATTTGACCAAGTTGAAAGGATAACCATGCGCATAAATGCAATGTGCAATTTTTCTCTTTGCAATGTCTCCAGTTTCATTATGAAATGGCTTAACTAGTGGGCCTTCTTTGTGGTAAGAAGTATAGGGATCTTCTTCTTGGATAGAGAGCATCTCCAAGAAAAGATATTAGGAGGCCATCACTAGATTTGTAGGTGTCTCCATTGATCTTCTCTTTGTTAAAGGATGAGATTTTAGTTTTTCTCTCTCATTCACAACATCCACAACATCCACTTCTTGTTCTTTAATGAAGACCATATTTTTTAATTTTGTCAACTCCTTATTGTTTCTCTCACATATTCTAATTCCATGCCCACTATTAGTACATAAGGGAGCTTTCACTTGACTATATGAGCTCCAAATTTGGACTCTGCACTCCTTACAATTCCAAATAAAAGCCCCACCTCTTGAAAGTTAATCAAACATTGTAACATATTTTCATAGAGAAGGTGCTTGATCATATTTAAATTGTTTGTTTGTCTCAATGCCCACTTAACTTGAACTAGTGGCCATTCCAAATAGATTGCAATTTGCTATTATAAGAAATTATAAAATTTTAGATTAAAAAATAAATAATTACAACCCTACAATATGTAGAAACTAATAAAAATTCAAAACAAACACCAAAAACATTATAAAAAATCTTGATTTATTTATTTTTTAAACTTTAAAAATTCATTAAAAGTTTGAAAAATTCATTAGAAAACTAAAAGAATAGCTAAAGTACTTACTTTAGATCACTAGATCTCATTTGTGCAAGCTATATCTAACCCTTTGAGACTTTGTAATTGTACTTCTTCGAAAAAACCAGGTACCTTTCTAAATGCAAAAATGGCTTAGTAAGGGTGTGTTTTTGTGAAATGGTGTTGCGTTTGTAAAGTGAAGGGTGATTTTAACGCTTAGGCAACTTTTTAGGGTTTCATTTTATGTTATTTGATTAAACAAGTTTTTCTATTTTATTTTTTAAAATGACAGCTTTTCTTATCCAAACGCTTGTGGGAGCACTTGGGAGTGCCCGAGAGCTTTGTGGGAGCGGCTAGGAAGCGTCTTGGTCAGCTTGGGTTTAGGGTCCTGTTCCTTGGCTGCTCCCAAGAAGCTGTTGTTGCCACTCTTGCTCCCAAGACGACCCAGCACAGTTTTGAGACCCCAAATGCAAGTACTTGGTAACTTAGCAATGTCCTATAAAAAACAAAAGCATCGCAAGGAAATCAGCATTAAGTATTGTATTACAATAAGAATAAATATAAAATAATTAGCTTTTGATAAACAAATGATGAATATAAAAGGGCCTTGTCCAATCTCTTAATCATATAGTGCAAGAGGTTCTCGTCTTTCAAGATATTTGTGCATGCAAGCCACGGGTATGCCCAAAATGGCTTGAGAGTTTGAATATAAATTGTAACGTATAATAACCCCTACCAATCTTTTTCACAAACTTGTGTATACTTCTGCTTAAATTCATAGACATTTGGTCAAACAATTTGGAAATCATAAAATCAATAAATCTGATTTGAAGGGTTTAGAACAGCTGCAACTATCAATATTGATCATGAACAATTCCCATACATAGAGATAGTCATTGACATTTTTACAAACACTTGACTTTCAACACTTTAGTTGCTGATAAAAGTTTATTATGCAAATACAGATCTGAAAGGTAAATTTTGCTAATCTTGAATCCTCGAAGACTCTCACGTGCATTGGAAATTTGACAAGTCAGCTCTTTTGGCCTCATAGATGGTTGTATTCAATGCTATCCCTGTATATCAGACCTCTGTATTTCTCCAACTTGCTGTTGCACACCAGATTGGAAGGATAATGTTGCATAAACAGGGGCGGCTGGTGTAGTTAATGAAGTTTACCTCGGTCTTGGGCAGAGTCTCATTCCTTAATCACCATATTTCACCCTTAAAGGGCAATAGACTTAGCAGATCCAAAAAAGCAAATATAAAAGGAATTGTTTCCTTATCCCTCTCATGCCACTATCCTCAAGCTCCTTTAATAATATGAATTACCTCCCATAAGGAGTGGCTAGGTTTGGGCCCACCCAAATCAGTAATAAAAATTAATAAATTTCTTTATTGTTTTCACACCTCCTTTCCAATAGCACAACAGATTTGAACATGGAAAATGGTGTGGCTAGCAGTGTGAAAGGTATGGCTGTAAAGTAGTCAGCTCAGCAGTGACGAATAAACTCAATTTCACTAATTTATTATTTGCCTTGCAAATCTGTAATAAGTTTATTCTTAGCAGCTTCTGTAGGCATACTCAGATATAGAATAGTTATTGCAATACTTAGGCACAAATTTATAAAACTTCAAACAATCAAAATACTTGTGAATCCTATGTGAATCCATCTCTGGATTGGCTAGGGAGAAATCCTTCCTCGAAACCAATCTTTGTCTTAGGGTTTTTGTCCTAGACTGTTGTTGCACAAACTTGCTCAACCTCCACAACTAGGTTTCAAGAAAATTCAAATACCAAGAATGCGGAAATGTCTCCTCGCAACCTCCTTTTATAACCCCTTTACATCCTTCTAGATATCATATTTTGCACCTGCTTTAGAACTTTCTAAAATTTCTCATCAATTGATTTTTATTTTATAATTTACTTTTGGAAGCCTTAAGTTACTTAATGTCTCCTTTTTAAATAATTGAATATAAGTTGTTTTAAAATTTTACTTTTCGAGAACTTAATATTTAACTATTTAATTATTTTTTCGCACATCTGCCCAAAGTTATGGAAATATTAGAATGGTCCAAGTATGAATTCCAATCATGCCAAAATAACCTTAAGTTCTCAGAATATCAAGCTTTATGAAATTGGGTGCTTTCCAAAAATAACAAACTTCTCCATAATGTGTAGTGTTCTGAAAATGTTACCCTTGGACTCATCTTGGTCTCCTGAATTCACTGCCACTATTATAATTCCTTTTTGAAAAAGTTGGCGCTCTCCAAGATTTTTGGAACATTACAAGAATGTTGGAATGGACTGAAAAAGGGATATTACAACAGAGGACTGTAATCGTGCTTGCCATCTTTTATTTTTATTGCCACCATTAATAATATTGCAGAGTTTAACAATATGTGGAGAACTGATCAAGATTTGTCATTCAGTCTTTTAGTACAGTGATGGTAGACAGCTGTTTTGCAAGGAATAATACATTCTTGAGAGACATTGGGACCCCCTAATTGATTACTAGAAACTGACACTAATTGTGGCTCAACACACTTTGGGCGTTCAGGAGATCAAACCATATTATTCGGATCAGATTTTAGGCTTGACATTTGCAGGATCTCTCTGTCTTTGTACACTTAGGTTGATGCTAGATTGTTCTAATAAGGTCCGTGTTTGCTCTCCTATGTGTTGCAGTTAGAATTACTTCAAGCCTTGTTTGTGGGGATAGATTAACAGGTAGTTTCTAAGGTGCTGTTGTAGGGCCTAAATTTGATGGTTGACCTTTCCTGTCAAGTCATTTTTTGTGATGGTTATCCATTCAAAGTTGTCTTTCAACTTTGAAAATATATTTTTATGAGAAAAGGATATCATAGATCATATATATATAAATGGTAGCTATATTATTAGTAGAAAGTTTATACATGCTAAGATATTACATCAAATTTATAAACAAAACCCAAACAGCATAGCTCCTGAGATGAGCACATAAGCAAACAAAGTTTTGGTAATATCAAAAAGTCCCTAACATGGGCAGATGTCCGAAATTAACTCATTATCAAAAACTATATATCGACTAGGACAAGATAAACAAAATGGAAGATGTCCGAAATTAACTCATTATTAAAAACTATGTATCGATTCGGACAAGATAAACAAAATGGAAGGCCCAAAGTATAAAATTTATGGCTTCAGCTCAATGGACTGCTCCTTGGTTTCGAAGGTGGTTGTTCTTGCTCTACCTTGTGCATGAAAGCGTGCATCCACTCCATTCCTTGGGAAGGGTTGATGTTTGTTATGTTCTTGGGAAATGAGCAGCCTTCAACCACTTTGTTGTGATACTCCATAATTGAAATTGCCTTGAAGTTACCCAGGATTGGATGCCATATCAATGGTGCTCCTTGATTGAGAAAACAAGAGATATCAAATATATCAACCCCCAATCGAGCCACTGCTAACACTGTATCTAATTCCCCTAGAAACTTTGAATTCACCAAAGACTGAACCAATGCCAATACAATCCCTTTTGGCTCTCCCAAGTCCAGCAGGGAAGTTGCAAACCTTGACGAGATGTTCACTCGATGACAGTCCTCTGCTACCAGAAATTTCACGCCTAGAACCATTTCGATTGCTTCTAACATCTAGCCATTTGGTGCAAGAAAAGATACTTCCAATCTCAATGATAAAGCCTAGGAATGCCATTTGATGTTGCAAGCTCACAAGCCAAATAGGAGTGTCCATCTCTACTCCAAGATTAATCTTATCTGAATTCATAATCTGAATGCTTATAAACTTGCTACTTGGCCCCTTTATAGCCAAATGAGGTTGCATCTTGCACAAGCCGGGAGAGCTGGGACACTCCATTGATATGGAATTAATGAGTACTGTAAGTGGAGCCTTTAAACATTTAGAGTTTGCACTAAAGTAGTAGAAATATCAATCTTTATAAGGTATGGGATAAATATTTGAGTTGGTGATGACAAGACATGAGTCAAAATGATACCAACAGAAGGTGCCACATGGCTAAATGTGGCAGGAAAAATGTAGCAAGTACAAAGCTTGCCAAAACATAAATGACTGATATGAGGGCAAAAAGAAGGGAAGTGAGTTCGCTCATGCCTCGGAAAAAGCAATTGGTTTCACATCAAATGTCATCAGTGAAATCGCCACACACAAGTATTGAACAATCACCCCATACTCCCAAACTAAGCAAGAGCCAAATCTAAGGTGGCTACTTCATCTATTGTGAGGTTGGAGAGTGAGTTAGCATCTAAGTTGGCCTCTTAGAATATTTGATTTGCCAAATATACTAGGAATTTGCTCCAAAAGAATTAGATATTCGTTTAGGAGAGCTTTGCTTTATCTTCCATTGAAGAAAAAATTAGGCACATGTTTGTACAGATTACATAGTTGTGTGGTTATGAAAGATATTGGTTGATCTCCAACTTGACCAAACAAGATCAACCTCACTTTTATTGGACAACAGAGGACTGCTCAAGATGGTGAAGAATCTAGTCTATCATGTCAAAACCAAGCATATTGATGCTTCTAGAATCATCACCACTACATCCATTAATTGGCCAATAATAAAGATATTTTTCCTTAAAATTGCAGCTGACTAGGTTGTTGATGTTATAACTGAACTTTTTGAAAGTGACAAATTTTCAAACTTAGAGGTACACTTGGTCTATCTAGTACAAGTCCGTTATCAGGTTTGTTGGGAATCCCCTTATATCGGATGGGCTTGGTTTGAGCATGGGTTTGGTTTTGGTTTGGCCTCTCATTTCCTTAGGGAACAGCCTTGATACCTCGAGTTCCCTATGGCTCTTTGTTGGGGCCCCCAAGCATCCATGAGGGGTGTTGTCTCTTGATCCCATTGAGATCTCCACTCGCAAACCCCAGTATTTAATATTATATAATTTTAAATTTCCAAACTTGTACCTGCACCTAAGGTAGAAATTATCGTAATAGCATGCCCAATACGTTTACCCGTACTTGCACCTATACTAATATTGGTAACATAGGTATAAGCTAAGATGGCATATTAAATAATATAATGTTAGAAAAAAATTAGTCAAAATAGTTGTTTGCTTAATAATAGGAAAATTGATATGCCTAAATGAAGCTCGTTACTATTTATTTCATGGCTATTCCTATGCTAACACTCTTTGTTTATTGAGCTTATTTACTTGAGAGAGTCTTTCTTTTAAGCTTTCAGTATCACCCAATTAGTTCATTGTGATTCTCAAGCTTGGCACCATATGCTTAGCAGGGACCAAAACTTATTGGCCATACATTAACTGGGATGGTTTTAGCTGTAGTCACTTTATACTTTGTTCGATACATCCGTAGCATGTCTAGCTTCTCCTCTCAATTAGTTCCTTCAATACCACAAGATTTGTGGATGGTTGAGATGAGTACTTTGTTTGTCGATTCTGCTTGACCATTTTCTTTTGGGTAGTATTGGCTTGAGAGGGTGTGAAATATTTTGGATTTGGTCCTCATCAATTGAATGACATGATTCACAAAGTGGCCTCCTCAGTCACTAGTGATTTGAATGGAGATACCATATCTAGTGACATTTTGTTCATAGATGAATCTCATAGTGTTGAGTGTTGTATTGTTTGGTAGTGCTCTAGCTTCTGCCCATTTGGTTAGATACTTAGTGGCCACAACTATGTATCTACATTTGTGCAATTGGCTAGCCTTAGTTGGGCCAATAAAATCTAGTTCCCATCACTTAAAAAGTTCTTATGATTATGATGGCGAGAGGCATATAGTCTCTCTTCAAAATTTTCCCTATCCTCTGGTAGGTGTCACATCGAACTAACCATTCTTGTGCATTTGTATGTAGTATCAACCACCATAGATTGACCAAATGGACTTTTTTGGTTGTAGCATCCCTTGTGTGCTTCTTCCAATACTGCTTTTATATCTTCACACATGACACACCGTTTGAGGATGTGATCCAATCCCATTTTGTACAAGAGCTCGTTGATGAGTTGAAATGTTTTGCTTTTCAGAGCTAGCTTTCTCCTTTTTGTTGGCAAAAATATTTGTCAAAATATAGATAGATATTCCTCAATGTGCTCATACCAAGGTGGTAGTGCAGATATTTGAAATAAGTGGGGATTTGAAAAATCTTCATTCAGGGGTTCAACTCACTTTATTCTTGACAATTGGTTTGCTATGATATGACTTTTTCTGGGCCGTACAATAATAGTGAATGTGGATTCTTGTAGTAGTAATAATCATTTGGTTACCCCTACTTGAATAATTGGTTTATTGACCAAGTATATTAGTGCTGGTGGTCCATGTAGAATGTGAAGGGCGTCGACAGGAGGTAGTGCCGACATTTTTGAGGCCCTACTTGTGCTAGTGATTTCCCTGATCCCAAAGTTTGATGCATCGACATGGACATTAAAATCCTTACTCCAATCATGGTATGCAAGGATTGGTGAACTAATCAAACTTACCTTTAATTCATTAAATCCCTTCTTTGTTCTTTTGCCCATGCAAATGATACTTCCTTTCTTGTGATAATATCTAGTGGGTAAGAGATTTATAAATTGCTGATAGTTGTAATGCCCCAAGCCAACACAAGTTAGGACAAAACTGACCAAACGACGTTTTTTTAAAGAAATAATAGCAACGACACGTGAGATGCAACAATAACATGTCACACTGACACAACAATGTGCACACAAGTGTCATGAGGACACCACAACACAAGGGCAACATCAACACAAACAATCTCACCATTTTTACAAGCAAGGTGGCACCAATGGAAGACTTACTTATTGTAGGATGAAACCCCTGCAATGAACCTATGATAGTGGGATGATGCCTAAATGACGATTGGGTACTATTTTACAGTTGTTTTCTCTCATGACAACAATATTGGGTAGGATTTGGGAAGCATCATCTTGCAATCCAGACCAAGATGCACTTAAGAACTCTACAACACCCATGGAAGCCCACACAAACAATGGAATGACTAGGAGTTAGTGAACCTCTACTAAACAATGCAACCATTGGTTTATGAAACTAGGAGTAGGACGAGGGAACAATCACCTAAACTCAATAACCCTAAGCGACACCTAAACTAAGGAACAACCTACACAAGAAGCTACATAACTAGGATGCACAAACCCTCCAACAATGGGAGTGACAATGAGTCACTTCTAGGCAACATGCTTCCCGAGGCAAGGAGATGCCACAAATATTGATGTACAATACTTGTTGATGAAACAACCATTCGGGAACACTCTTTAGGCCTAGGAGAAACCTAGGAGAAACAAATTTCATAGACAAAGTTTCCCTAGGAAACAACCTGAAACGATGGAAAATAGGGTACTAGAGAACACTAGTGCTTAGAGAGGTCACTATACTAGCACCCAGGCGCAAGTGTGTAGATTTGGTGCTAGAGTCCTAGACTAGTGTTGTAGTTCTAAACACGTGTTGTATTCGTGGTCTTGTGCTAGCGCTAGTGTCCCAACCAATGAGCGAACCCAAGTTAGGGTTTGGTCACCAGGACTTGCCAAACCCATAAAAACTACCACCAAGGATGTACAACCACAATTGGGCTTTGAAAATGACAAGATGACTCCGAGCTAACATCTATCCTAGGTCATAATTCACGACATATATAGGCTTTGGAATTGCCTCTGATTTGTATCTGAGTTAACATGGGGTCAAACATGACATACCATACTCCATTCGAGTATGCTTAGGTATAATAATGGAACGACCCAATATGACATCTCTGAATCATCCACCATTGGGAATAACTCAGACTTGCCAATTTGCATGAAGGAATTCCATATACCTACATACATAGTTCCCACATTAGGTGTACTTGCTACATGTACATGATAGCTGAAGCACAACATAACTTTACAATGGGGATACAACATGATACATTTGTACAACCAACATACATACATCATTTAAGCATGAAAATGCGATCATCTAGCATCTCCAAATACATAAAGTACAATGCTCAATACAAACATCTTAGGGCAAGGAATATGTAGGCATTACATCTTCCCCACTAGGGTTGACTTACTTCTAGAAGTCATGAAGGTCATGATGATCAGACACCACACCTGAAGCTTTCTTGCACCCAATTTAGAGAAACCACACGTCACCCAAAATATAGACAGTAATATATGCAATCTACTACTGAGTAGGATAACATGAAAAACAAAAAACATGTAATTCCTTAAAAGCAATATTATTTTTCAAAGGCACCTTATTAGATTTCAACATGAACTACACTCGCATGATCAATATTCCTTTCCGCATTGAAAATATAATTTCACACATTCTAAATCATGATTTAACAATACCAACAACTGATATGCAACTATATCCAATACAAAGCATTTATTAAAACATATAAATTCATGCATCCACATCACAGGGCTCACATATCGGTCCACGGGGATGCTACATTCTTACAAAGTAAACAAGAACCACATGGAATGACGGCCATGGGGCTAACCACACTTGGGGAGGGGACCCCTCCATACAATTCCACCAGTGACCTACCTCTTGTTTTTGTATGGGGGTTAGCCTCTAAGAGATAGTCAACATGATGACTAGGAAGGTAAGTGGATCATAGTTGCCAATACAAGCCACACTTATCCCCATCCTCAAAGTTTCCTTTGATCCATTTCTTGTAAATTTTGGGAGTTTCTACCTCTACGTTTGGACTCGTCAGGGGAGTCACCATCTTTTTTCCTTGATGCAAGCTTCATGCCTAGAACCTAGAAGATGAGCTTTGACTCGTATGTTTTGGTGCTTTTCTTGCAGTCTTGGTCATGTGAAAATCCTCTACTCGCCCTTTCTCAGCATTTTGCATGCTCAGGTTGCCTTTAGAATCTTTCCCATGTGCCCTTTGCCTTGGACTTTGAGTCTTAACTCCACCTACTACTGGCTCTTCCATAAGTATTAATTCTTCAATATGTCGGATATTGTTCTTGTATGTTTCTAAGAATGATGAAGCTGTGGACTCTTTGTCATGCTCTTCTTCCTGGGGTATTTATAGTACTGCTGATGTCTCAACCCGATTAGAAAGGTCCACGTATGCTTTGTCCTCAAGTGGTAAGTGCCTTGCTATCTTTTCCCACTCTACCTTTGTGTATTCGTCGGTTGTTAAAGTCTTTTTCTCTTCCCAACTACAAATTTGACTTACACTTCGGTTTTTGGTCTGGGATGGGCTTAGGCTTTCGATTAGAAACCCTTCATTCTCTTCAACTATTCCCTTTAGTCATCTTATTCATTCCCTTTGTTCCCTTATTCTCAGGGACCACCTAACTTTTTTCTCTAGGTTTCTGATTGCTTTGTGATCTTTTCCCATCCTTTTTGGGATTAAGGGCATTAATTTCTGGAACCATCTGCAATGGTCGCATTCTTCCCATTAGCTCCTTTTCACATATCGTTGTAGTATTTGCTGATGGCGCTTTTCTTGTTCTTTGTTTGCCTTGAGATCTTGTAGAATGATGAAACGTTGTGCAAGGAGAGTCTTGGCAATCAACTCAAGAGATGGTCTACTTCATTGTTTACTTGCAAGTTGTTCCAAATTATGTTTTGAGGGATTTGTTTTTTGATGGCTTCCTTTTGACAATGCTTCTTGACAGATTTGTTCCATAGGTTTACAAGATCCCATGTGAGTCGTGTTCTCTTTCTCTGTTGGCTTGTACTGATTCTTCCGCTAGATTGTCATTTTCACCAACTTCTATTTGTATTCTACCACGATTCCTGGATCCGATGATGCCAAATCTTTACTACCTAAGTCTAATTGATTGAATATCATGGAGTAAATAGTATAATGAATGCGAAAACTATAAAGAATTCATGGTAGCAATTACACAAAGATTGCTCGATATATTTCGCAACTGAGTCCATCCATAACTAGTTTAGGGAAGTTTCATACATCGGTCCCTTTTCTGTTTACAACAAAAATATATAGTGGTTGACATTTGTTGAGAACTATCAACCATTGACAACTTTCAACTGCTTACATCGGAAAACTAACTATGCCGACTAACGAAACTAATAGAATTATTTTGCATACTACAATTGTGTGTATCATCTGGCTGCCAACTTAAATATAGCAGCATCATAAAATGTAATAATACTATATCTTATCCTGCAACTCTAATAGTGCGTCCCTGTGGTAAATTGTTGAAAAATATTTCCTTAGTAACTTTTCAATATCGCCTTTGTTGACTACTTTTTAGTTTGATTCATTGTGATATTGAATGTAGAACAAGGGTCCAATTAAGAGCAATTGTAATGTAGAGGCAGGTGTTTGGCACTTCATGGATCACTATTTTTAGGCATTAATTTGAGCTTTCTGATCATTATCTTGCTGTGGTTCTTATCGCCTTACCTTTCTTTTTAAATTAGCAAAGAGGAACCTTTGAATTTAAATGCTTTTTGTATCGTCTTCATTGCCAGATTTCATTTTATCTTGTGTTTGTGTAGTCTTTGAGTTATTGGTGAAACCATACCCAGTAGTTTAATTTACTGATGATGTAAGGAAGTGTACAATTTTGAAAGTATTTTTGTCCAAATAATCAATGATTGGGTTTTCAATTCTCTTGATGCAGTGTTGAATATCTTATTCTTGATGAGTCAGATAAGTTGTTTGAACTTGGGTTTGTTGAACAAATTGATTCAGTAGTAAATGCTTGTTCGAGTCCTTCAGTTGTCCGCTCATTATTCAGTGCTACTTTACCTGATTCTGTTGAGGAGCTTGCTCGAACCATCATGCATGATCCAATTCGAATACTTGTTGGTAGAAAGTGAGTTATCTTTACTCGATGCTCAATATTCCCTCTTGTGCACTTTTCTTATGTTGGGTCTTTATAGGGTGTCGTGATATCACACTAAATCAGTTATAAGCATTTAACATGTGAAGGACCAAATAGATTTCTTTGCATTATGCACTACTTCTGTTTGTTGATCCATTCTCTATATAAAATTCCAGAAATTCAGCTTCACAGTTGATACAACAAAGACTACTGTTTGTTGGAAGTGAGGAAGGGAAACTTCTTGCCCTCAGGCAAATTTTCAAGGAGGTATGTCATTATGATTTCATTAGTGGAACTGATTTGCTGATGTGCAGCACTGCCATCTGTTGTGTTTTCTATATTCTTGAACGTTATCTGTTCTTTTGTAGTTTCTTTTTTATCTCTTATTTTTTAAATCATTAGCTTTAGTCAGAGTCACTAGGGTGGACGCATGCATCTTAATGAGGCATTTGTATGATGTAATTGTACAAGGTGTGTGTGTATGGATGTGGGCTGTGCCCTTAAATAAAATCTTTAAAGATGACATTGAATCAGAGGGAAGAATGACACATGAATCCATCCAAAAGGCTTCTAATTTGAAATATTAAACGAGTTATTGTAAATCCTTAAAGAACTGAATTGAACTGCATGTGGAATATGTCAGATTGGCTGAAATTGGCAGTGCAGTAGTGATTCTCTTTGTACAGGCTACTACAAGAATCAATGTCAATGGGAAATCTTTTGGTGTATCCATTTACAAAGTTCTATCTGCCAGGATTGCTGTCATCTTCATTAATTATATGTAACTACCTTTGATGTACTGGGTTATCTCTTGAAGGAAGCCAGACTTGAAGGACAACTAAGAGGCATTTTGCTGTTATTATGTAACCAACTTCTTAATGTCAATAGGAGATGGCCAGACTTGAGGGACAAAATAAGAGGCATTTTGCTGCCAGGGCATTGCCAACTTCTTAATGTTAAGTTTGGTCGCTTTCCAGTTTGGTTAAATTGTACTCGGATACTCATAAAGGCAGGTGGAATCATATGATATTTAGGTGTCTGGTATTCAATTTATAACAGCTAATCAATGGCATTGGATAATGGATAGATATAAGAGGAAGCTGCAATTCGTGAATATCATTGATCCCTTGGTTGCTTGAAAAGTTATGATTGCTAATTTGCTATAATCTTAGGCTTTAGCAGATGACAAATGTACTACTACTCTTTTCATTTCATCTTTCAATCAGCCTATAAATACTAGAGAAGGTTCCTTAGGAAATTTGTTTAGGTCAAACAAGGAGAGTAAAAGGTTCAGCTATGGTAACTTGGGATGAGTGCACTTGTCAGAGGAATAATGAGGCACTAGGCAACCCCGACATTAGAGCATGAGGAACAGCCCTTGCATGGAATTGGATGGTCAGAATGGTAGAGGGTGAAGCTCCATGGAAGATTCTTGTGCCAAAGAGTGATAAACACTCATCATATGAAGGTTATCAATAGAGTGTTCCATATTTGTGATATTATAATTTATGGGCAATGCCAATGCCTTATACCTATCAGATCAACATGACTCGAGTAAATATGGGATGTGTGGGGACTTGTTTCTAAAATCCTTCAATGGTAGCATGAGGGGCCACACAATGAGGATCCAGCTACACAACCTACGTAGACTTTGCAGGCTTAATGTGGTACCTTGTCATTATGCGAAAGTACTGTTTTGTTTGCACAATTTAAGAAACACAGGTAAACACCAGCGGTACATTTGGTGCAAACTTAACCAAGCATGCGAGATGTATCTGCTTTTTACAAGCATTTAAGAATGATAAACAGAAAGTTGCCTTTTCAGGTTGCAGCTTCAAGGATTGGGGCCAAATCAGAGGGATTAGGTGCAAACTTAACCAAGCATGGGAGATGTATCTGCTTTATAGGAGCATTTAAGAATGATAAACAGAAAGTTGCCTTTTCAGGTTGCAGCTTCAAGGATTGGGACCGAATTAGAGGGATTAGAAATGGAATGGCAGGAAGACCACCCTTAATTATGAAGCAAAGCACATCTATAACCAAGAGAGATGCATTACAGCAATGGCCTCTGACCAGAACAATCAATGTGGACTTAAGGATCCCAAAGCAAGATGACACAAATACTGCTGGTCCATTTAGAAAAGAAGAACCACTTTCAAACACAGTTTTGGGACATTTCTTGATGATTCAAGGTTTACTAGTGATAATTAGACTTCATAAAAGCTGGTCTATTTGACTCTTCTTGTGTTACTTGTGGAGGAGATAAGTTGACTGACTACATCTTCTGGAAATTTCCTACTACTAGGAGCTTTTGAAATGGTTTCAGGTTAACTTCCAATTTCTTTTAATTGTTCCTCTTTCTTGGTAAAGTTTTCTTTTAGGACATTCTTGGTTGATAGAGATAACTTTAAAACTTCTCATCAAACTGTTTGGGTTTCTGCTACTGCTCTCTTAGGGAGGTCTAGATTGAAGGCAACTTTGCTGGATGGCACCAATCTCAGTGAATCTATGGAAATTGAAGGATTTCAAATAAAATTTGGCTTTGACAATGAAACCTAAACTACCATGGTTATTTAAAGATGATAATTCTTTTCCTGTTGAGGCTCATGATCAGCTGCTTACTTCCCTTTCCTCATAAGAAGGTGTGTCTTTAAAGCCCTACCTTTGAACTGATGTGCAAACCTTCCGTTTTCTTAATGAAATATAGGATTCATTTTCTTGAAAAATAAGAAACCTGGCATTAAAATATTAGACAAAGACCAAAACAAGATGAAGATAAGAACTTTCCCTTAGTATAAAAACAAATTTCAAACATTCAAAATTGATTTTTTTACCTCCTGCGGCAACAATGAGCCTTCCATTGGTGATTGTATTTTCTCCAGCTGTTCTTAAACTTTTATTAGTGCAGCTGTCAAATTTATACTGGGGGCTCTTTGTACATGAGCATCAGGGATTGTGTTTGTTTAATTTTAGGAGCTTCTGAATTTGCAATTCAGGGCTTCTTTTGCACCAATAGCAGGGGTTTTACACCAGCTTTCATGAGCATTGATGCTTTGTCAGTAAAGGTAGATCGTGAGCAGCCATTTTTTGAATTTGGCTGGCTTTCATTGTAAGCTGACTGTATTTTTCAATAGGCAAGGTAATCTTTGGTGTTTATAGAGGTTTTTAGTTTTTACTGAATCAAAATGCCTCCCAAGTTCACTTAGTGTATTCTTCTAGAATCCATAACACTTGAAATAAGGCACAGAATATATTGTCTGAAAAGGTTTTTTGGTGGCAGCCATTCTGATGTAAAACCAAAATCGGGTTTTCTGTCTTTGAAAACATTTTGTTTGAAAATTTGCACAATAAAGAAACAAAATAATAGCTAGAGCAAAGAAATGAGGCATAAGTTCCCGATGAAGAGGAAGGGGGATATGTATCTCAATTTTTCAAAACTTTTATTGTGGGTGTTGCTGATTGGTCCATAAATTTAATGGATAGTTCGTTGCAGCAATCACCAATAATAGATATGAATCCTGTTGGAATTGTTTGTCATTGATGTCAAGATGGGAAAGTGAAGTTGAAGTCATCCTTGATGTCAAAGGGATTCATTCTTGTATGGATAAGATTTGTCATTGATGTCAAAGCAATGACCAAAGCATATGGGAAAGCATATGGGAATATATGATACTGATATCAACCAACAGAAATAAGACAAACCATGTCCCAGCATCTCACGGAAGATTGAGATAGAGAATGAAGGAAATATACCCCACAGTCATTTGGTTTGAAGAATATCAGTGATTACATTAATGCAGCAATTTGAGACAATGATGAATATATACAAGAGTATAATGAGCAGTGATAAGATAAGAATGTGAAGCGGTTTTGTATAATACAAAGCATCTGAAGAAACAATCAAATAATTATAGTATCATGGGGATCATCATCGGGGCATTGAAGATATCATTAGAAAGAATCATCAAAGGAAATATGTAGGAGCCCTGAGTCAGCAGATAACTTAAGTGTATGATAGCACTCAATAATCCTCAGACAAAAACAGAACCAATCGGTCCAGTTGTGCGATTGGTTCTTATATTGGAATATTAACAATCAAATAAGCCTTTGTTGATGCTAAGGAGATCAAAGGAGATTGTGAAGTGATCTTGGTAGGCAGAGATTAAATAAAGCGGCGATTGCAATGAAGTGCGATTAAGCAATAGAAATTCCAAAGTCAGCGACTTTATTACGGCAACATGCTGATGTATACAAGCTACAATAGACACACAATGTGGCAGAGATGATATTCAAAGGCAGCGACTATATTCATCAAAGAAAGAGCAACAAACTTACAAAGATATCAACTCTGTATTGCAGCGCCCAGATTTGTAATTAACAGAGCAACGATATTATATGAACTCGGACTTCATATTCCATGAGTGTGACTTCATGGAGACATATTTTTAGTGATTCAACATTGCAGGTTGAATGAGGTTAAAGCCTTGATAAATGCAAGACAAACTGGTGATCAACATGTTTATCGGTTATATGATATCAACAATAAAATATATTTATTACAAGGCAGCGATTCAATGAAAAGAATAGTAAACGAATGAAGGGGAGCAAGTAAGTTAAAGCAGCGATCTGTATAATTCAAAAGTCAGCGATTACATGTGAGAGTGAGCAGCGAGTATGTTGCATTACGATTCTTCCTATTTCACGTTGAAGACAGCGACCAGGTTACAGTGGTTGGTTGAATGGGTGATGTGAATCACTATGCACTTGGTAATCGACTACATATTACAATAGCATTTGTATTAATGGCAACACTTCATTAAAGTCAAGCAGCGATGATGAATAATATTGAGCATAAAGGATATGTCACGTAAAGCTCTGTATGGTCGACTTCATGCAAATAACAAAAATGAGTACGAGTCAGATATACAGCAATTTGGTTTTACTATCAGCGATATAAGGATGACCGGAAAAGACTACGGGAGAAGAAATCGAAGAAATGGGCAAGAAGCGATTCAAGCTTATGAGATGCAATTTGTTAAAATTATCTATTGGAGCAATAATATAAAGATATCGACTCTACTAATAAAGGAGCAAAGTAGACAGAAATTTATTATAAAAGACAGCAACTAGTTTTAAAGAACTAAGCGATTAAGAATAACACATCTTAATATTTGTCGTGAAGAGAAAGGACGTATGGAAGAGTGGCAGAGTTTTGTTTATAAAGAGAAATCGTGGTTTAAGACAGCAACTAAAATTAGTCAGAGGCAGAGATTCACTATTGATAGCGGTTCATTTAAAATACGTATTATTATCTTTCACAAAGCACGTATTATTGAAGAGTTGTGATTCTATAATGTAATTTGTTTATTAAAAAAACACATGCTAAAAGTCACGCCGTTTTCTAGGAGACACAATCCTTGTAAAGAGACATATGAAAGATATAAAGTGTAAGTGGTGAACATAAGTGTGTAAGAAATATAAAGTTGTGTGTGAAAAGGTATTATGAAAATATCAAAAAGGGAGTGAGCTGTAAGAGTTATATGCAGATTTATTATAGCAGGCTGTGAAGAAGTCATGGCAGATTTATTATAGCAGGCATATGCAGATTTTTGACTAAGAATATAGATACAGTTGTGAAAGGAATAGTTGCAGATTTATGAAGAAGAGTATATGCATGTGAGGAAGGAATATATGCAGATTTGAGAAGATCAAATTGTCCATCCTCTGTTGAGATAGCAACATTATTAGGTGGAAAAACAGATTTATATGAAGTGGTTTGGTGCTCGCGAATTCTGAATTGGGAGTTGGTGCTTCCAGTGGGTTGGTGCTCACAAAATTCAGATTTGGGAGTTGGTGCTTCCACTGGGTAGGTGCTCACAAATCATATTTGGGAGTTGGTGCTCCAGTGGGTTGGTTCTCACAAACAATGTTAGGGGTTGGTGCCTACAAATATTGTTAAATTAGAAATATGTAAAAGCATTGATTTACCGTGGTTTTCTCCCATAAGGGTTTCCACGTATATATCTTGTGTTCTACTTGTGTTCTTATTAGTTAGATCACATATGAATGTTGGTATGCAATGGATACATTAATGAGATAAGTTATATACTTGTGATTGAAGTTGAAAAAGTTAAGTTGGTGAAATTTGTTGTTATACTGATTCACCCTCGTCTCTCCTCCCCCCCTCCCTCCCTATAAGTATAACCGTGTGCACTTCAAATCCTACGTTCGTTTAACTTGTTGCTTTTTTGTTCTGTGTGACAATAGAGCAGCATAGAGAGATCAAGTCAATATAGGTATAATATTCCCATTATCAAAGATTAATGTCTTAGTTCTATGCATATAGGAAATAACTACTTGCCTATGTTTTTGCCTTGGATACGTGCAGCGGGTTGTTAACAGCCATGCTTTGCAAATGAGACTTTTTGAGAGGAAGAAGAAAACTAATTTAAACACACATAAATGACACCTTCGAGCTAACTAAAATAGAAACCAATTAATTATTGAAAACAAGAATTGAAGGAATAAGAACAAATTGAAAAGTCTACCAAAATCCTATGAGCGCTTCATAGAAACTCTCAACATTACTTCAACAAATGTTGATCTGAAATTTGCAGAGTTGTGCACCAAACTTCTGCAGCAGGATCGTTGGAAACAACGGTTTCGTAGTAGTGCCACTTCGTCCTCCTCAGAGCAAGCCTTTGCAGCCAAATCCTTTCACAAGGATAAAGGCAAATCTTAGTCATCTCAGTCATCTTAGCAGAAGGGCTCCAGTTAGTCTCAGGATGGTTCAAAGAAGAAGAAGGTTTAATGCAACTACTGTCATAAATATGGCCACATTATCAAGGATTTTCGCAATCGTTTGGCTTCCAAACAATGGAATCAGGGAGGGTCTCAGCCTAAAGCCAATGTCGTTGAGCACACAAAGCAGAAAGAGTGTGCCTTTTACGCCTTCATGGCTAAAAGACTTGCAGACCATGTGAAGTCTTTTGCCTGGTATAAAGATTCTAGTGCATCTCGACATTTCACTCACAAGCGTGATTGGTTTACAAACTTCTCTCCTTACATCGATTCAGTCATTTTTGGAGGAGGTGAAGAGTATATTGTTGTCGGCAAGGGCAACGTTTAGATACAGTTTGGTGGGAGGAATCTTATATTCCTCAATGTATACTACATTCCTGGCATGGAACTGAACCTTCTCTTCGTGAGCCAGATTATGTGGCACTCTCCTTAGCTTGATGTGATATTCAGTGCACACGAGTGTTCGATTGTTGATCGTGCGACACGCACTACTGTAGCTATTGGCATTGAGGATCATGGTCTTTACAGATTTGTGGATACGGGTGATTCTCTTGAGCATGCCTTCGCAACTAAATCATCTTCTATCAACAGTCTACAGTCAATTTTTCTCTCATGGCCAACATTCATAGTTTTTAAGAGCCTCAGAGATATGCAGAGGCAAAAGGGATTCCAGAGTGGGAAAATGCAATGGACGTAGAATACCAGAGCCTTCTGAAGAACAACACCTCGGTTCTTTCTGATCTTCCTCTAGGGAAGAAGCCCATTAGTTGCAAATGGGTGTATAGGGTCAAGTATCATGCAAATGGTACCTTGGATAAATACAAGGCCAAATTGGTTGCTCGAGGATTCACACAACGGGAGGGCATTGATCATGAGGAGACTTTTTCTCGTACTGCCAAGATGAGTACAATTCGTCTTCTTCTCGCTATTGCAACTCAGTTTGGATGGAAAGTCCATCAGATGGATGTTAAGAGTGCCTTCCTCAACGGTGAGTTGTAGGAAGAAGTCTACATGACGCAACCTCTTGGTTTCAAGGTTGCCGACAAAGAACATCAAGTATGTAGACTCATGAAAGCACTCTATAGACTCAAACAAGCTCCTCGTGTGGTACATCAAGATTGATTAGTACTTGGTTGCTCATGGTTTTCAACGTAGCCCTTCTGACACTAATCTCTATATCAAGTACTTTGGCAATGACGTTCTCTTTCTTGTTGTCTATGTTGATGATGTGATCATTACTAGCAGTTCAACACATTTGATTGTAGAAATCAAACAAGACCTGTGCAAGGCTTTTGACATGACAAATTTGGGGCTTCTCCATTATTGTTTAGGTGTTGAGGTTTGGCAGACTGATGGTAGCATTTTTATTTCACAGTCTAAGTATGCCAGGAACTTGCTTGACAGGTTTCGAATGCAGGATTGTAAACTTGCTTCGACGCCTATGGAGAAAGGACTGAAGTTGTCATCCAAGTTTGATTCTCCTCCTGTAGATGAAACAATATTCAGACAACTAGTGGAGAGTCTCATCTATCTCACTACCACTAGACCTGATCTTAGTTTTGCATTGAGCTAGCTACATTTCATGCTTCATGACAACCCCCAAGGTTGATCATTGGGTAGCAGGGAAGCGCGTGCTGCGTTATGTGAAGGGCACTTCTGATTATGGACTTCTTTACACCATGAGTCACGATCCTAGACTCAGTGGTTTCATAGATTCAGATTGGGAAGGTTCGATTGATGACAGGAAATCAACATCTAGGAATTTGTTCAGTTTGGGATCTGGTGCAGTCACATGGACTAGTAAAAAGCATCAGGTAGTGGCTCTCTCCTCGATAGAAGTAGACTATCGAGGAGTAGTTAAGGCAGCTTGTGAGGCAGTTTGGCTTCGCCGGATGCTTGCGGATATGCAAATATCTCAAGCAGGTCCGACTCCCTTGTTTTGTTATAATCAAGGAGTTCTCAAACTTGCCAAGAATCATGTCCATGAAAGAACCAAGCATGTGGAAACTCATTGTCATTTTATTTGGAAGCTTGTTGAAGACGGATTAGTTCAATTGCAGTATGTTCCAACTGCGGATCAGACTGCAGACATTCACACCAAGTCTCTCAGCCTAGATAAGTTTGCTAAATTCAGGGGGCAGCTTGGTGTTGTTGACAGATTGACCATTAAGGGAGGGTGTTAGATTATGTTATATTCTTATTAATAATGGTCAATTATGTAAATATCTTGTAATAGTAGATTCTTTCTATTTTTACGATTGTTTCTTATTTAGAAACATCGTCTTTGTAAACTCTATAAGATCTTTTGATCTTTGTAAATAATTCATGCAATATTTTACCAATTACTAATCGTAATAGGTGAATTCACTACTAATTCAATTAATGGAATTACAAACAAATGTTCAATATGAACTTCAGCTTGAACAACAGTTTCTGTAGGATAAGTTTAGCATTCTAAGCGTATCGGGCTTCGACTCTCGGGAGTTCAGTGTCCTATTTGCATGTTTTGATATGAACATGGTCATTGGTTGTCAATGTTTGAGCTTGTGGTTTAACCTTTTTTAAGATTATTGGAACGTGTTAAGACTAACACCTAATCCCCAACCACTGATTTGGTCTTTAACCATCGCTACTTGGGCATGTGCCTTGACTTGTTTGAAGTTGTTTGGAATGAGGTAGGAAGAACTCTCGACCCCTGACCCTTGATGTAGTTGTCTCTCTGCACAAATTTTGCATAGGCATATCATTTGGAAGGTGGTAAGGGTGAACTCTGACCCCTGATGGCCCGATCTAAAAGATTGTTTGTGTGTTCAAATGCTCCCTTTATCTTCGGTGGTCAGTGTTTGAACTTATGACTTGTTTTTGGCATGCAGCGAATTAGTTTTGTGAAGTTAAATTTTTTCCAAAGGTGAGCAAAAGGATTATGTGTTTGGCCGACCTAATAATAGTCATATTTTTGAAGAGTGGCCAACCTATGGATTTATTGCATTGATTTTTAGCATCCAAAGTGGTTATATAAAGGAGAAGTATGTTTGCAAGTTAAGCGTATGAGGATATGTGGAAGTGAAGCATCTGTGGAAGCGTAATGCTCTATATTTGACACACAAAGAAGAGGAAATGTATTGTGGAGTGGATTGAATGTATAGTAGAGAGCAGAAGTGAATAAGGATGCATATTTTGGTGAAGTGCTAAAATGCTCTATCATTTGAGAGTAGAGCAGAATTAATGTGAAGCAAAGATAATGTAGAGCAGAGCAAAGTAGACCTGAATTGGAGTAGAGCTATGAAGGAGATTTTGTTGTTCATCATCTGTTGAAGAAGCAACATACTGAAGGTGAAGTTTTAAGCAGAAGAGGTTGGTGCCTACTGAACAAAGAGATTTATGAAATATCGATTACTAGAGGCACTTTGTGAAGAAGAAACAAATTGTATTAGAGATGATATTTGGGATCTTGGCTGAGCCAATGCTAAGACAACATACTTGGAAACATCAGAAGAAGGTCCTAATATATTATGCAGGATTGGATGTCAAAACTTGTTGCCCATGCTGAATTGGCATAGAGACACCGATCCTCTTTTTAGCAAATTGCCCTAAATTTCTTTCTTTTGGAGCAATATTTGTATTCCATTCTTTTTTCATTTATTTTTTCCTAAGTTGCTGAATCGTGGGATTTTTCGAGCGATTCCAGGTAAGAAACGTACCGGAATCGGATTCTGAAACGAATCTCCTGTGGGTACATCCAGGGTTTGTATTTTTAGATGCTGAAATGTTTTCGAAATGTTTAGTGATTCTAGTTGATCTTTTTGATATTTTTAAGACCTACAATGCTGATTAGTGAACTCAGAACTCGTCTATCATGAGATTCTAGTTTGATCTTTTTGATATTGACAACTGAATTTAAATTAGCATATTATGTTTCAAATTTTGAAATTTGTAATGGTTTTGTTTAGCATATGTATTGGTATATGACATTCTAAACTTAATTCTATTTTCTAGCTACACACACACACACACACACATACATATACATACATACATATACATATATCATCCTAATCCCTACTTAGATGGTTGCCTTGGCAACAACCATGATACTGAAGCTCCTATCTCCAAGTGGTTGTGGCCTCTGCTAGATCAATTGAGGCCTCAGAGTTGTACAACATTTATATTTTCACCCCTATGCTTCATAAGACTTTATGATACTTTTTATAGTCCCTTTCATCAGCATACTTCATCTTTTCATTTCTATATAAAATATGATCATAGGGTTCCTCTATGCCATGAGTTGCTTTGGATAAAAGTTATACTCGTTATGAATCCCATAATATAAATCTCACCAAACTTCAATTAGAATTAGCATGTCCTAAACAGGTTTTAAGATCAAGAGCTCATGTTACATGGTTGGTTGCCAACATTAATTAGACTCCTCACTAGCAACTTGTTGGAAATATAGTCATTGATGTCAAAGGTGCTCAGTTGAGATAGTTGGAAGTTGTCATTAATGTCAAAAGGCATGGGCAAGATTGTTGTCATTTATGCTGAAAATGTATGAGTGAGATTGTTCGAAATGTTCATCATTGATGTCAAAGAAGAATTTGTTGTGATGCTATGGCCAAATGCCACTAATCAGTAAGCAGGGATGGCTAAGTATCTTATGGATGGATTTAAGTTTTGTACTCATGTTATTATGTTTGGAGTAAACTAATCAACCAACTAGTTTTATCAAACACTTGAAGATTTGGGAGGTTTGATTTAGAAGAATTGAAAAGAACATATATCTTGCTTTATGAAGACCCAATTGTTTCATGTTTTGTGCCTGAGGCAAGGGCACACTGTGATGTCCCTATACTTTACACATCATGGTAACCAAATTCTTCAATTTTGTGTAGTCTCTGGGAGAGACAAAATTGCAAAGGCGTATCAAAAGAAGAAGTCAATGATAGCTAGAAGACTAATAACATAACAGTTAAAAATATTATATATATAAGCTAAGCATTGATCAAGCCTATCTTTGATATCATTGAGCAAGCAAACCAATCAACTAAGGCCTTTGCAAGACTCATGATAACATCCATATGAAGCAGTATTAGTTAATCGACCAATGATAAAGCAATTATTGAAAGACTAATATGCAGCCCTTATAAGGAATGAAGTAAGGGACTGTTGACCAAAGCGAAGGATGAAACGATTATCCGGACGCACAGTTTAACGATCAAACAGAGGAAGAGTCAATCTCAGTGATAGAGTCATGATTACGTAAAGGTTAAATACCAAGATAACCAACACGAATCAGCAATTGGTGATTATTACAAAAAAAGGGTTGGTCATCAATACTAACAAGTTAACTTATAACTAGTAGATTGATTTACTTATGAAAGATGCATGATTAAAGTAAAGTAGCAGTGACTAAAGTCATCAATAACATTAGTATAAACCGATAGTGTTTATTAATTGATCTGGATTTGAAGGCTAATCAATTACATTATGAATGGGTGCGATTAGAATACAAATCTAATCAATAATCATAAAGATAATGAAATGGTGCGATTAGTGAGGGAAGTGAAATATATGAACATAAGACACATCCTTGGCAATCATTTCAAATGCACGGTATAAGAGAACATTCACAATCTCTCAATTCATCATTGTGGAGTTTTTATCTTATTGTTTAATCAAGATTGGATAGCTCTTTTAGAGCAATTGCTGAGGGCACAATATTGGTTGCATGAGGAACAAACAGCCAATCAGAGAAGGCACCAGTGATTGCAGGCATTGAGAATGCATATCAGAAATAGCATCGATTATTAAGCTGCAAGCATATAAATCAAGATCTGAAACTGCAACAAATCGCTCATAGCGATACTACTATATTTGCATAATTACATTGTCATATCAGATATAGCAAACATATTGCTGCTAGCAATACCTTCAGACCTGCAGATATTATTGACTATATCAGACATAGTAGCAGGAGCAACAAGTTCATTGCATAGTTCATCATCATATTTGGAAAAGCAATTGAAGCATGTTGCAGATTGGAAGATTACCAACAGCATACTTCCCAAAGATCAAATTAGAGACAGCTATCTATCCAGTCTACATCCCGTTTCATCATAGGTGAAAGGGAAAGTTTATAAGACATTTCATTCACTTAGCATTCATACATATTGCCTATATTAGGAAGGGCAGGAGATATTGAAAGTGCCAATATACTATTTATTATGTTCATGCTATTGATTATATAATTCATAATATAAATTTGATATTATAATCTATAGTAAGTTTAAGAAATTGAAGTAATGGTCTCTTAATAACGAATTATCCTAGAAGGGACATTACAAGTGGTATCAAAGCATTAAATTTTGTGGTTCTATTGCATTGTTCCTAAAACGGGACATTACACACATCTGATATGTTTAGAAGAGATGCAAATGGAGCAGCGATAAGTATATGTCTGGAGGCAGTGACTACGCATTTGTATGTAGCGAGTCATTAATGTCCAGATTCGCAATGAACAGCGATGATATGTGTACAGCCTATGTACATATTAAAGGCAGCAATATTATTATAAAAGAGCAACAGTATTTCATGCTAATAGCATCAATTAACTGGACATTATGCACAGCGATTACCATGTCTTTATAAGCAATGAATATACTATGCTAAGGGCAACGGTTAATATTTATTAATAAGGAAGCTATTGTTAAGATGCAGCAATTAACCTGTGAGAAGTGATGAAGTATAACAAAGCTGTGATGTATAATGTCAAAGGACAGCAGTATACAGCGATAAATATGATCGTGGATACTTTATTAATGGCAAGGTAGCAATTCATATAAACAATATGCAGCAATTACACAAAGTCAGATTTGTTTATATTTCTAATTGGTGCAAAGGTTAATATTAATATAGAGCCCCCCCCCCTTGTTATTTACGCCCATAACAAAACAAATGCTTATATCAATTTTTATGGCCGACCTCAAAGAGTGGCAAAAGAAAATTAATTAAGGAAGGCTGACTCCTCATGGGGGAAATAAATTCTATCATTACAGCCAACCTCCCTCCATATGATGGTGCATTCATTAAGGTTTTAAATAAATAAAATATTGCATTTATTGTAGAGTCGACCTAATGATGATAGATGCCTATTTTGGGAGGCAAAAATCAAATTAAATAAAAAATACCTCTTTCCCTCCTTGGCTGACCTCATTGAAGAGGTACAACCCTTTGAAGAAAAGGCATAATTGAAGAGTATTAAGTGGAGTTTGCATGGATCATTCCATTATTGATTTTAATTGCATATCTCTTCCATTTAGAATAGACTTAAGCAGAGATAAAGAGCTGATAAGGAAGCAGATTCATAGAGAAAAATTATCAGATCTTCTAGTCCAAACATTGGATCAGAAATTTGCAGATCTCATGAGTTAGAAGCATCAAAGAATATGAGCAGAAAATTACAAACGTTGGAGTAGATCTAAGGATCCTTCTGAGAGCAGATTTTGAAGGCAAATTTCAGACATGATCAGCAGATCCAAGGCAGATTTTTTGTGAAGATATATTCCAGATTTGAGAGCAGAAGTTAGAGCAGATTTATGAGAAAGGAGTGAGCAGATTTTTGAACCCTTTTCAAGGGATCAAGACATATGTTAATGCTAAATGAAAGGTCAATGACCAGGATGAAAACGTATGTCTGCTAATGAAACAAGATATAAGAAGAAGCCATTTCATGAGATAAATTGTGTGTGGAACAAAATAAAGATCTTTAAGAGAGACTTGAGTGTAAATATGAGATGATGCAATTAATCTCTAAAGAGAGGTGTGATATGCATTTGTTATGAAAGGAGATGATCATTGTGAATGTTCGTGTCTCTAAATTAAAGTCACCTCTGTTGGTAAGGTATTAGGAGAGTTTGACTTTTATTGAGAAGAAAAACTTTGAAGGATGTGTTCCTCAATGTAATGTAGATTCAGAAGAAGAAGATATGGAAATAAATTGCATCAGATTTGTGAAGAAGGCATTTAAGCAGATTTGTGAAAGGAAGTATATGATTGTCCGTCATCTGTTGACAATCAAGATGGAACCTAGTTCTGATTTGTAAGTTGGTGCTTCCCTGTGGGGGTTGGTGCCTCCAGTAGGTTGGTACCTACGAATTAAGGGGATTGGTGTCTTTTGTGGGTTGGTGCCTACAAAGTTGTGAGAAGATTTTATACATATGATCAATATTGTGTTGTGGTTTTCTCCCGTAAGGGTTCCCAGGTGAATATCGTGTGTCATTGTGTTCTTCTCATGTGCATAATTATTAATGTTGTGTAAATGATGTTATTGTGATTGCTAAAGTGTTAAATTGGTGTCTCTCTCTAAGTTGGTGTGTAAAGGAGAGATTGGTGTCTCTCTCTAAGTTGGTGCTTATCTGTGGGGGTTGGTGCCTCCAGTAGGTTGGTACCTACGAATTAAAGGGATTGGTGTCTTTTGTGGGTTGGTGCCTACAAAGTTGTGAGAAGATTTTATACATATGATCAATATTGTGTTGTGGTTTTCTCCCGTAAGGGTTCCCAGGTGAATATCGTGTGTCATTGTGTTCTTCTCATGTGCATAATTATTAATGTTGTGTAAATGATGTTATTGTGATTGCTAAAGTGTTAAATTGGTGAAAAGTTGCATCATACTGATTCATCTCCCTCCTCTCTTAGTATAATTGTGTGCTATTCACAATTACCATATATGGTAGCAAAATAGTAACATAATGATCTAGGAGGAGTCACCAACAATGTACGTGTGGCAATAGCTAGGCCATTTTATGGCTTATGCAAACCATGAGGTTACTTTGTGGTACACTAGGGCACCTGATAGATGCTCCCAAGAACACAAGGACCCTACACCAACCTCTAGCACGTGCTGCACATACTCCAACAATGGCACAATGGACTTGGCATAGAGACAGACAGTCACTTCGTGGTTTCTATCATGGCTTCAACAAGGTCTAGTTTACCTCAATTGTGAACTGCAAAATGCAATTCACAAAGCTTCTTACTTCATTATCTGGAGTATCACTTTACAATCTTTAGACTATACAATTGACGTGGCAATCAAGGTGACACCTACAAGGCTTGTGATATGCTAAGTCATCTACCAACTTGTTAGAGACAAAACACAAGCTGGTTCAGATTTACAACCACAAGGAGATAAGGAGTTAAACATAGGAAATAGTTACACTTCCAAAGGGAGGGGAGGACTCAACTTCCTAGAGACTCTTGGCCTCCACAGCATGAATCTTTGTAATCTATACATACATAATTACATTACATATGTAACTATATCTGTAACATAGTTTAGGTGTTCATTTATGAAGCCAATAGGGGATAAAAGATAAATTTCATGCACCTTTCCCAAGGATATAGCTGAATAAAATACATTCACTTTCAGTTCTATATCATGTTTTTACTTTTCGACTCACTTTTGTGAATTCAGCTTACCTTTTACCTTCCCTGTAAAGCGACTTCCTTGCTGCCCAAGGCTTAAAAGTGGGCAGAAGCTGTCATGTAAAACCAAAAGCAAGACAAGATTATTATAACTCTTTGTCTCAAGTTCATTAACTTTCTGCATCTCTCCTTATCAAACCTTCTGTTTGTGGGTAATAACAACAGATTTTTGTAAACTTCCTATTATTTGGTTCAGTAGAATTCATAGGTTGGTAGGGGTTTCTTCAATCTTTGGGGCATGTGCTCCAATCTAAATTTGATTCATAAAAAGGAAGAGCAAAATGGTTTACTCTTTCTACAGAAATGCTCAAAGCCTCAACACATAAATACTAAATGCATACACATATTCACAGAAATATCTATATAATGCACAACCAATACTACTGATCCCATGTCAAATTTCAAAATTAAGGTTGCTAACAGGAAATCTGTCACTTGTCTAGGAAGATCGCATAATGTCAAGTTGAAAACACATGTACACAATGGTGTATGCATTTCGTTTACAAGGGATGCTATTCTTACTGTAGTACAGTCAGATGCCTAAGACTTCAGAATGCGTGCTTACTGCAATATAAATTTCACCTGAAAATATCTTCACTATCAATTTATAGGAATGGTCTGTCTTCTGTTGCGTGTATTACTTTGCCAATATGGAAAGAAGATAAGGCATCTCATGCACCACTGTTAAAAATCATACCTCAACCCCAGAGAAAATCATCAGCAGTCGCAACTAAAATGAAATTGTAATTCAATTCCAATTTCCAACATCAAGTTCAAAGAAAATTTAGACATCCCTTCATTGGTGAGTTTCAAGGGGAAATATTTGAAATAGAAACTATAAAGTAAATTATGATCAAATAACCACAAATCAAAGGAATTTTATTTTTAATTATGTATTTGTTATTACTCCAATGTGGATCAAATCATGTAGAAAGATTGGCTATATATCCTGTTGGGAATATTCTGGTTTGTTTCTATGGTTTCATTTAGCTTATATTATGATGTAGGGTATCTGCTAGAGGATATTGTGTAACAATGTCTTTTAATTCTTCAGTAAGTTTCCTAACAAAAGGAATTCAGTGATAATGGAGTTGAGATGTCTTTCATTGGCAGAGTTTGAAACCTCCTATATTGATATTTGTCCAAAGTAAGGAACGGGCAAAAGAACTTTACAAAGAGCTAGTATTTGATCAAATAAAAGTTAACAATATCCATGCCGATCTCACTCAGGCACAGGTATGGACATGCTGTCTTTAATCTGTTAATCTTTTCTTCAATGCAGCAGCTAGAAAAGTAAGTTCCTAAGGTTACACATTTATTTGGAGTCTGCAGCGTGAAAGTGCAGTGGAGAAATTTCGTGAGGGTAAAACATGGGTTTTAATTGCAACTGATGTCATTGCTCGAGGAATGGACTTTAAGGGTGTCAACTGTGTCATTAATTACGATTTTCCTGAATCATCTGCAGCATACATCCATCGAATTGGTATTTTCTATGCATTTTAATGCCACTCTAGTTAATTATGAGCGGCATAAATTTAACTTGTTTTTCCGTTTAATCTTATAAATACTTGTAATCCATAACCTTGTTTCTTTTACATTATTTTAAACAAACTAATTGTATTCTTTGGATATCATCAAGTTTGACTGGACAAATAAAATACCTATTCATGCTCTGCAGGTCGCTGTGGAAGGGCAGGACGGACAGGGGAAGCGATAACTCTGTATACAGAGGATGATGTTGCCTTTTTGCGTAATATAGCTAATGTTATGGTGGCCTCTGGTTGTGAAGTTCCTTCATGGATTTTGACTTTGCCGAAGCTCAGGAGGAAAAAACATTGTCCTCTCCGAGATTCTATTTCGACAAATCCTTCTAAATCTCAGATATCTAAGAAGACTGCATAACACACAACAAAATATGTGTCAATCGGTATAGTATTTCTTATTGCCGCAGAGGGCATCGTGCAAGGAATCTTCTATCTAATTTTCAGGGGACCATTTCCTATTATGTCTGGCTGCTAATATTCTATCACAGCAATAAAAAATGTGGAAAACATAGGTGTCTGGTTGTTAAGTCTTTTGTAAATATTTGTGGTACAACTTAACCATGTTTTCTTTTCCTCTTCCAATTTGAGGGAAATTTTGGAAAGCATGCTAACTTTATGAATTTTCTCAGCGTATCGTGAAATCCCATTCAATAGTGATTTGCGAGGTTTCAAATATTTTGAATAGTAATCACAGCTTTCTTTACTAAATATAATCTACTTGCTGAGGCTTGACCCAACTCTGGAGCAGATCATTCACTGAATCTATCAGATGGGAGGGAGGAAGAGTGCTAAGTTTAATGAGAATGCCTTTATATTTATTGTCTCCATTATCATATTTATTTTTTAGTTTGTTGTTATTAAGGAATGTTTTTGCTGTTGGCAAGCGCACTCTCAACTACTAGTAGAGCTGCACTCATTTTATAGCACAGTTCCCAACTGGCAAGATGAGGGAGTGTTAATGACAATTCCTTGTATTGACTCCATTTTCAAATTAATTAAAACAATTTTTTGTTGTCATTGATGATACTTTTTTCGCTGTTGGCAAATGCAGTCCTAATTTTTAGCAAGGCATCACTCATTTTACAGTGTAGTTTTAAGTGCCAAATGATGTGTTAAAAATGCCATAATAGATTGAAGTTTTATAACAAGTTGCAGGCAGCAAAGTCTAGACAAAGATTTTTCTAGGTTTGAATACAATGGGAAAAGTATTCTCAACGGCCATGATATGAAGGGATATATAATGCCCTATATACACCCATAATGATGCAGCCTAACAAGCCCGTCTAAAGTGAAGAAAGAAGCAAATAATATCTATATGATAAGCAACATAATAAAAAGCTCGGTGGTATTTGCAGAAATTTAAAAAGCACTGAAGCCATTAGACCAACATAGGGGACGAGAATCTCCCTCAACAGGAATTCGTAGTAGTAACCAAAGGACTTCAAATTAGACCGGCATTTGCTAGATGCGGATTACTAGATGTTACCCATTATAAATCATTACCATTATTTTAGGAATAATAGACATGTAGTTTAACAACATTCATGTCTCATCTCAAAGTTAAATACCAATACTAGTTTGTATTCAAAGAGGCATTTAATGAATATTTGGCTAAGTTGGAAAAAATGCATCCGTTTGAGCACAGCTATTAGAAGAGGGAGAAATGTGGTTCATGGTAAGCATGATTGACATAATAATCACAATATCAATGCCTGATTATATCCATTGGCATAACATTGTTGTTAGTGTAATATTATATTAGGATATGACATAATCCCAAGTATAATGTTGCATTTGTTATTCAAGTTCATTTAAGTAGTTATTCCTAATTGCTTAGGATAGGATAAAATAATGAGGTGCATGGTCCATAGGATTATGTTTTTTTTTGGAGTTTGAAAATTTGTTCTCCGTATTTTAGATTTTTGTTTTATCCATATCTTCATTGGATTTGAAATTTATAAGGTCATATGTTTGTAGCTTTGTTTTTTCTTTATTATATTGAATAATCAAACTAATGAAAGAGACATTTGTTGAGTTATTTTCAATTTTCAATTTTCACATCGTGGGCATACAATTTTCAATTTTGAAGCAAATATTTTTTTGGTGTTCTATGTGGTGTAGGCATTTTTTATATCTTGATGCATGATTTGGCTTGAATTTACAATTTCTCTGTGTGTTTAGTGTTAGTGGGAATTGTAGTATTATTTGTGCCAAATCATTGTTGCCTATGGGGGTTAATTGATAGAGTTTAAAGGAAATCTTGTATGGGCTTAATTGTAATCATGAATTGGGATGAAGTTATAAATTCAATAATTCTATTGTAAGTCTAATTTTAGAGAACTATGTCTTGGAAACACAATGGATAAAAAATTATTGCTTTGAGCATGATCTATTGCCCTTTCTCCTTGTACTTGTTCTCAAGTCAAATAACTATAAACAAAGGAATGCATGATTTAGCAACGTCAACATGGTTTGCAAATTAATGTCTTACTATTTTTGAGGATATTCTACATTACATAGAACATAGTAAGTGCCTATTCATTATTTTGAACTTAATCTAATAGTTGTATCGAGACTAGATCTTCATTTGATAGTGATGTTTCCTTGGATAATAAAGCACATGCTAAGACTTATAATGCTTCATTTTGTGTGGACACATTCATGGGATAATAAATCTATTTGGTTGACATACAATGGGGGCCCATCTACATCTAGGACATTTTGAATCCTCCTCTTGTTGTTGCTTCATTAGAGTATAGAGGTGCTTCTTTGAGAGCTTCTAGTGATTCTCTTCAACAAGGTTCTTCACGTCTACATGATCCACTTCATTGGGAAGTCTATTTACTAGACATTTCACATTTATTTGTGGACACTAGCCTTGTAGATCTTGATGACAACACAAATAACATTAAACTCCTCTTTGATGATTGCTCATATCAAGTTGCATTATCTCCTAATTTAAATTCTTTAGCTTTCTCTTTGATACATCATGCTTCTTACTTGATACATCACACTGGTTTAATTCTCAAACTTTAGTGGTCATTATTCTTGAATCTTGTATGGCACAGTCATAGTTTAGCATTGACATTTAGCCACATGAACAACTTCTAGAACCATATGTATTGATTCGTTCATTCCACTTGAGGAAATTTGGTGGTTTGACAACTTGGGGTTTCTTTCTTCCAAAACCAAGATGCACCATTTGTTCCACAAGGACTTATTAAGATATGACTTAATCTTAAGTACAGTGTTGCACATGTTATTTAAATTCACTTAGATAACTTTTTTAAATTACTTAGGACATGATAGGATAATGAGTTGCACAATCTATAGAATTTTTTTCCTTATCCTCACAGATTTGAAGACTTGGATAATTGATCCTTTGCTTTTTGGATTTTTTACTTATCCTTAAGGTCACTGGATTTGAAAATCATAAGGGTATATATTTGTAACTATTTCATTTACATTGAATAATCAAAATAAGGAATCAAGCATTTGTAAGTTGTTTTTATTTCTCGACATTTAATTGTGGTAGTATTATTTCCATTTAGTTTATTTGATCTACTTTTTAAGAACTAGATTTTGGGCTATAGATCCAATCATAAATTTTAACAATTTTTGTTTCTTGTTCCCCACACTTTAGATTGAATTGATTTATTTTTTTGTATATAATAGATTAGTGTATGAATAATGTATTTTTACATAAAAGTTGACAATTTACTAGAGTTTAATAGAATTGACTACACATTCCAAGGATTTGGCTTTGATTTTTAGTTTCATGATTCCTTATTTGCAGTGAATCCCTAGGCATGGTTCTAAAATCCATACACATGGTTTTAAACTTGGTTCAAAACCATAGTTGTAGTTTGCCTCTCAAATTGCAAATTCAAATTTACTCATAGACCTAAGTTGACCTTCCAACATGAATATAATTATGTCAAATGTAATATGTTTGAAAGAAAATTGACAAAATTGTGGTTAGCAAGTTGGGCAAAAACATAATGGTGGAATATAAAACTTCTAGTAGGGAGAACGATATGCTACAAGTTGGAACTTAGATGTGTTATATGACAGATTTTTAATTGATAAAAACACAATTATATTGTTAGGGAAGGCAACTTCGTTTTACATAAAGCCATAAATGTGAATTACGAGGTTACTGGGCGATAAACTGTGCAAAATAGAAAATTGGAAAAACCCAAGATTCCTTCAAGGAGCTTGATTGATTACAAATATTTTACTTCACCTACATAATAAAAGATCAAATGAATTAACAATTAACAATATTATAAAAGCAAGCGAAGGTAATCCATAAATAAATGAACTTTTCTTTTAGTCATTAGTACTCTCTTGTAGCCCTCTCTATAGATTTGTTTGTTTTGTTGTCCCTTTAAGTAGTTGGAGTTTATGAAGATGTTGATAGTATTTGTTTAAAGAGCTTTGAAGAGTGGTGGAAGGAAGGTACTTAGTTTCTTGGTAGTGCAAATAGAAGTTTTTCTAGCTACTTGTTTTTCCTCATGAAATTTGTACTTCTATTTTTCTAAAGTGAGAATGTACTGAATAACCTTAATATGGGTTTCAGGTTGCTTTAACTAAAGTAGAGATAGTTTACATAGTCTATTAGATAATATGCTCATATTCCATAAGCAATTTGATTGTTGATATATCAAGGTGGCCATGATTTTTAACTTCTAAAAACATCTATATTTGGCAAGGTCTAATAGATGCTAATAGGGATATGTGGGGCATTGGTAAATAACACATGCCAAGAAGTATTAACACTTGTGGGGGACTATGATAAAGTCTATGTTGATCAAAAGCATTCTAAGTAATAGAATAGGGAATCAACTTTGTTCAAGGAAGATATTGATAAACTATTCTTAAAGAGGTTTGGAGAGTAGTGCATAGAAGGTGTTTGACTCCTTAGTACTAAACCTAAAAGGTCGTTTCTTTGTAATTATTGTATTGCCTCATGAAATGTCATTTTTGTTTTCGAAGGTAAGAATGTACTCAATTACCTTGATGTGGTTTTGTAGTTTATTGCAACTAAAGTATATATAATTTATAGTCTTGTTTAGTTCTTTTCAACTTCCATAAGCAATTCCACTATTGATGTATGGAGCCATACTTTTCAAATTACTTTGGAAAACATAAGTCTTTGGAGAGGACTTTAGTGTGTATTATATTGTCACTTTGGGGAGTCGATGATGAATATGAATATCATATGGGACTTTTCTATTTAAAAAAACATGTTGAAAAGTGTAATTACTTTGGAGGGGGATTTTGATAAGCCCTACATTAGTTAAAATAACTCTAAGCATTAGAATGGGGAATCTACAACATTTTAGAAGTAGGGGTTGTAAAAGCTCTCTAGGGTTATAGACTTGTGTTGGTTTTCAATTCTCTCTTTCAAACTTTAAACTTTTTGAAATGGATATTGATAGAAATATTAGTATGGTTTTTGGTAAAGTAAGATTACCCAAAGCTTATAAAAGGTCTTGAGTTGAGGTTAAGTGGTGGTACATTCTCCTCTCATTAATGAATTGATTTTGATTTTTGGTGCTTAAAGGCTTAAATAACCTTCTGAAATTTGTATTCTATTGGCAAGTGTTGTTTTCCTTCTTTTGTAAACTTTAAGAAGATATTTTAAAGAATGTAGGCAAAAATATTTGCAATATTGAATTTATCGTTATATATATGTTTAGAGGAGTCTATTATCACTTCCCTTTATTATTTGTGTATGAATTACAATTCACAAAATCAAGAAATCAATCTTATAAAACCTTAACTTATTGCACCTAGGGTAGAACTTTGGCACTTTCTTTAAATCTTGTATTTCTTTGACAAAATCAAAAGTGCCGATACCAATGCTTTCATTATTTGTCACCATTGATTTATTTTGTCCTTAGCATTTCCAGTAGCACTAGATCAATGCTTATTGGCTTTCACTTGTATGTACCAATTAATGAAAATATCATCATTTTTTATATATAAGCTTGTGATATAAGCATTAAGGTGTTGTATGAAAGGATACAATATTGGAGTTGGGAATGCCATTTAGCATTCAATTATAAGTCCTCTTTGATGTTTTTGTTCTATAATCTCCCAAGCCGTACAAAAATGTGATTGTTAAAATAATTTAGGTAGGAATAGGTTTTTATAGGTGACATGCAACTATTAGATATCATTTGAGATATTGATTTTCATTCGTACAAACCATACTAAATGAATTTTATGGGATGGAAATCGTTGCACTTGTTTATGAAGGAGCTATGGGTAGAAGAGCCTTACGTGAAAATTGTGATGAATGTTTATAGAAGGGGCATAACATTAGTCACAAGGGAACATTGATAAAAGAAGTGTAGGGGTGAGGGGAATTTTTAAATTGAAGGAGGTAAAGGGGTCATTGGGTGAGGATTAGGGGAAAAGTGTTTAGGAGTAATGAAAAAAAGAATAAGTGTTAGATACGATGAATAAGGGGAGTTCAATTTTTAAGTAAGTTCATAAAATCTGTAAAATACAAATTACCTAGGGGAATTCTAACTTGTATTTGTAGAGATTTCCATGACATCAATTCTAAGGGACCCTAAACTCTATCAACTTGGCTGATAAAGGTTGTGTTTACTAGGGAAAAAATTAAAAGGTATTTTGCCTTGTTAGTACAATACTTTAAATATATTGTTGGAGGCTATTGAGAGACTTATAAATTTTTTGAGTTGGATTGTTGGATGAGATAAACACATTATTATTTATTATAATATAAATTTAATATTACATTAATTGAATTAGAAAAGAGATTAAAAGATATGAACTATAAATTTGTGGATTAAAAAATAGTAGAAGTGAAAAATGAAAAATAAATAGAGAAATGATGTAGTACCCCTACCCTAATCAATCTCTAATCTTGGTTTAATCTCGGTTAGTTTATCTTAATATAATGTTATAGTCAGATGTTGATTTAACGCATAGCTGTTGATGTGGTTCTCACACTAGTTGTAAGCAAGTTGTTTAGTGTACCTATTTCGTGGTATTAATATTGAGCTAACGCTTTCATTAAGTTTATATATGTATGCATGTATGACTCTTGGTTGCAGGAAAATTCAGGTACAATGCCGCATGAGTGCGAGATTCGTCTCCACCTGGAATTGCAAGTTTGAGTGTACCTCTTTAATCCTTAGAGTTGGATTAGGTGGTCGTAAGACCCTAGTTGACCTTAGTCGTGCTCAAGTGAGCATCGTCAGTCGTCGTCGGTGTTCCCTTTTGGTTGGGTTTGCGAGTCGTCTGTTTGGTTGACCTTCTCGGTTTGCGTGCTTGGTGCGTTTGGTTAAATTGATTAATTAGTCCTTAGTAATTATTTTGATTAAATATGTATTTGTGCATTAGAGATTTATGGACTAAATTAATCGGGATTTCGTTATGCGATTTTCGTTGATATTGGATTGCTCGTTTTAAATTGGGAGTAGGTTCGATTAAATGGCTGATTTTGAATATTAAATGCATTTTGTATATGCTGTCGAAAAAGAAAGTTCTGTATTTAATTGCAATAGATTTAATTGTATTCTGTTGGCTTTTGAAATTAGAAAGGTTAAATTAAATAAAATGAGGAAATCAATTTGGAATTGAAAACAATTTAATTTGTTGTTATAGTTAGAAAGGAATTAATTTTGAGAATTATTTTTAAATAAAAATTTTTAATTCCAAAAATAGAATTTTTGGTCAACTCTTCCATATAACCTAAATTTGGGGAAATTTTGGGGGATGGACATTTTTGGAGAATTTTTGGTTGGAAAGAAATTTTGGGATGAAATTGGAGGTTTTGGGAGGAAGGAAGGGTTTCTAGATCTGGCAGGATTGGGCTCTCCTTCAGCTATTCCAGGAATGCGTATGAAGGTAGGATTTACCTTAACTGTTCTTCCTTGTTGTTATGGAAATGGTCTGTTGGGTGAATGAAATTGATTGTTGTCAAAATCCAATCTTTTTAAATATTGTTATCAGATTTAAATTTGGATTTGTGGGTTTAGATCCATGCTTTTAGCTTGTGTTCTTCAAGAAAATTCATGGTTGTATCATTGTGTTAAAATGGATTATCTTGCCATGTCTGGTTTTCTCTTTGTTTAATAAAAATAAATTTAATTGGAGTCTTGTTATTCCTCAATCTATTTGGGTGTTGAAACCCATTTGTGCTGGAGAGGTGAATATCCAAACATATTTCTTTTGAACCTGCCCATACTGTAAATCGAAATTTATAAAATCATATTGGGTGTGGCGTTTTTTTTTGCTTATTTCGAACTGTGTGTTCAATAAAATTATAATCGTATATTTTTTTACCCAGCTGGGCGTTTTGTTTTCGAAACTGTTGGTTTGGGGTTGGAGGGCGGGGAGCGGAGCTCCACCCGCTCCTCCTCCCCTCCCCCGCTCATCCCCCTTACCTATGCTCGCCATCCACCAGTGACCGCGGCTCACGGTGGTGGCCGCAGGGCGCCGCGGGACCTGCGGGCACCACCGTGGCGCCGCCCGCGCGGATTCCCGCCTGCGGCTAGGGCACGACCGCCTTCGCCGCCTCCTTAAGATGTTTAATTTCTTTTTAGTTTTTAAAATGTTTTTTTTTATGTATTTTTTTTAGTATTCAAAAAAAAATGCATATAATATTTTTAAATATTATTTTAATGTTAAGTTTTAATTAGTTCTTAATTATGATTAAGGTGGCATTAATCTTGATAAATGTTAATTTGATATTGATTAAGTTTATAATGGAGTTTATAGGTTAATCATTATTCAATTTCATTTCATGACTTATGCACTCCTTCTAATTAAGTTCTACAACTGTAATTTCGCAATCGAATATTATCGATTATATTCTGATTGATCTTGGACTAATAAATTTATATCTTACCTTCTAGCTGATTAGGGAAGTTGGCTAATTGAGGTAGTATTGTTTTAAAAACAAAATAGAATATTATGTTATTGGAAAATTGTTGAGATACGATGTAATTACTAATTGATGATGTTAAATATTATCTTAGAACATATCATTTGAGTAATTGAGAAGTAAGTGAAATAATTATCGTTGGGTATTTGAATTTAAACGATGTGCTTTTGGAAATGATTGTCTTCATTAGATTCTCTTTTTATAATTATATTTCCGTGATCCGTATTATGCATCTGGGATTGAAAAATATGAAACTGTAGGGGTCGGTTTTGAACCAGTATGTCAATGATGTTTTATTGGAGATTAAATATCTTATTTAATTGATTAATGGTTGTTTGAGTTTTATTAATATGAATTTGGTTTAAAAACTCATTATGGCTTAATATGTCTGTTCGATGCTTTGAACCTTAAGGAGTTAGAAAACCAAGAACAACTTATCCCTTGATGAGGTAGATAACTGTAATCTGATATAGATCTTGTAGAAACTTGATCGACGTTTAATGTTTAGATCAATTCGGAAAGATTGCATCTGGTGAATATTGTCTTTTCTGATTATTGCCTTTGCGAGTTTAATTTCTGTATTCGCCTTTAATTATGAAATAGCAAGAGTGCTTTGTTTGATAGGTCCCTATCGTATGGAATGATTTGGGGTACCTGTTTCAGTCCTCGGTTCCGAGTTGACTGTTGTTTTGTGGTAGTGTCGTATTTGGTCATATCCTCTATGTGTGAGTCGAATGATGATTCGTGGTTGACCTTAGTCTGTCAGGTCTCTAGTTAGAGTACCGTCAGTAAGTGTACCACTTTTGAGTCGTTTTTGACCAGTTGATTGTTTCTCCCTTCTTGAACTCCGTTCGTCTGACCATGTGTATTCCTTGGTTTTGAGTTCGTCTGAGTATAGTCTAGTGTCGTATGGGAAAGTGGCTTTCGATTGGGGGTAGCGCCCAAAGTGGCTGCTGGTTAACCCGTCGAAAGTGAGTCTAATAAGTGATAACCTAACAGTAGATTAGAATGTAATCTCTAAGTAAGATAAATGTGCCTCACACATGGGATGAGTGCTAACATAGACTCGACATGCTGTGAGAAGGCCTAAAATGGCAAACCACCATCCTTGTCTTCACGAGAGGATGTGTGGGTCCACATGAGGCTTGGATGGGCTGGAAGCTCGGATTAGGTTGCCTGGGTAACCCATTGTATGGGGCCGGGACCTATGAAGACTTGCCATGGTAACCATACCAGGTTGTGTGATGACACTTGTCCCTGCGTTCGCTAGTGTGTTGTCGTTTTGTCCTGTTAAGAGTACCTTTGTGGGTTGTCCTTTTTGTTTATGCCCTTGTGAGTATCGGTTTCATGATTGACCTTGGGTGGTGATGGTTCAGTTTTATGGATGCTCTCCTGGACCTTTGTATTAGCTTTGATTATGTTCAGCTGGATCCTGTTCTTCTCAGGGATCGTTTATGTATTAATTGACCGATGTGGTCGTTTGTATATTGTTTATGTTTCGCCTTGACGGCCGGATTGTAATGGTGTAACCTCTTGTATTCTTAACTTTATTATTATTCAGAGGGGTCTTGCAGTTGAGCAGACCCGGAGATGTAGCCTTTAGGGGTGAACTCCGAGATCATTATGGTGTTATGGGATGTATTCTCTTATGTTTCCTTTATTCAGCTTTATCATGTATGATTAGCTTATGTTAGAATGGATAAGTGGATAAATGGAATTAACTTTAAATGCTTATATTCAGTCCTTTCTTGAATGCCATGTTGATCGAATGCTTAAGTGGTTTAGATGAGATTTATTGTAGATGCATGTATGCAATCATCTTTTAAAATGTATTAGATTGGAATATGAAAGAATGTAACTTAGAGTAATGGAATATATATTCAGTTGTTGTTAAGGAAATTAAATATGCTTGAAAAGATCTCATATGTATATGATGGAATTCTAGTGTGTTAAGATATTAGATGTATGGCTTGTAATTTTTAAATGAAAAGATTGAATGAAGTTTATGAATAGATCTTAATGGATGAATCCTTGTTTGTGATTTATATTTCCATCTTTTGAAAGAAATTATCCTGATTAAGAATTATTTCGTTGTTGCGATAATTAGCTTATTGGATTAATTGGGTGAGTTAAGTGAATTGTAAAATTTAAGTAATCTCGTTGGGAAACCCTTTAGGTGTTAGTTGATGTCTTCCACTATGTAAACTGAATCTTTGTTATCTTGTTGTATCTTAATGTGGTGTAACTTTTAAAAAAAATAAAATTATTGCACTCCTTTCGTGCCTTTTGGCTTATCCCTTCGGGGTTTCCTGGCGGGGCATTACAAATGAAAATAGCAGGAAATAAAAAACTTGGCTTCAAAAGATGGATCTCATTACCTAGTATGATATGATGATATATGAATGTTCATGCAAACTGTGTTGTAGTCCTTAGATGTCCCAATCTCATGTTTTCGTGTAGAAAAAAATGCAAAATCCAAAGTTTTCACTATATTTCCAACATTCTTACATACCAAGAGATAAGGACAATAGTAGCAATGATAAAAAGTTAAAAGTCAATTTAATCTATGTTTTTTGAAATGAGAATAGAATGTGAGAAGAGAGATATAAGAGAATGATAATCGTCATATGATAAAAAAAATCTAAATGCAATCTTGAAATTGAAAAGAGATATAATGTTGGGGTTTCTTAGGATCTTAATAGTATAATCGAGCCCTTAATTTGGTCTTTTGACCTCCACAAGAAGCTAATAAGATAGGAAAATAGTGTGTTCTTTTATCCTAAGTATGTCTAGGAAGGTAAAATTAGTGAAGAATCTATGAATGTCACTCCTAGGTTTACAAGGAATGACAAACTAGTGTGTGTATGGAACAAGAAGGAAGTGAAGATCTGAAGCAATAAAGGATTTGAATACAACATATATACAAATAAGAAATCAAGATAAAATAAAAAAAGAGCAATGCAACTCAAATGCTTGGAGGATCCAAGAGAGATAAATATATTATTAAATGGTACAATTAACTTCAAAGGAGTGTGGGAGAATGCTAGTATATTTACTTGAGGAGTTGCAATATCAAAGAGCATTACAAAAATCTTCTAAGGTTGTTGGTATGTGATTAAGAATGTGAGAGATTAAAATATTGAGTGTGAGAATAAGATATTAATTTAGAATGAGAGAATAGAGTAGAAAAGTGGGTGAGTTCAAGGGCTCAGGAGCTATTCAAATTTTTTGCAAAGTAGCTACCATCAAATCAAGCATAAAATTGATGATGGAATGCTTAGAAATGGTTGTTGGATGAAAAAATATTGTGGGATGTTAGCACATCACATAGATGTTTGTATGTCATGCTAGTGTCTAGATAGCTTTACCTCTAAGAAAAACCCAAAACTTGAAAACTAAAAGGAAAACACATTTAGAACATAATTTTGCAGAAAAGAGATCACAAGAGGCATGCCTTTGGCACCATGGGAAAAAAAGGACAAGGCAAGGGACGATGAGCTTAAAAACATGCTAGAGGAGATAACTGTCGAAGTGGGTCCAAAACACAATCTAAAGTTGCAAGGCATACAATTGTTGATGTTACATCTAGTTTATCTATAACTATAATGAGGATTCTAGGAATGTGGTTTGTAGAATAATAAAAGTTTTTTCAAGGTTTGTCTAATATTTTTAACCAACAACCTTATCTTCCAATGGACCTTTTTAAACCACTTGAATTGTATTGAATGATTTTAATGATTTATTCACAATTATAAAATTTAGAGCCTTCATAATTCAGATGCTTGATACAATTGCATGAAGTTCTACTATTGTAGAAATAGACAACCTTCTTGAATTTTTAGGGTAAATTAATTCAATTCTCTATCCTATACTTCCACTAGCATTCTAGTATGAAAAATACTTCTTCAACCTATTTTTTGGTAAGTAAGCACTAATGAAACTTTTACCAACTAGCTATAAGTTATTGTTCCTTCACTTATAATATCAAAGGAATTCTACTTAAATTAAATTCCTAATTCAAAAAGGACTAACTAGACAATAAGAACGTGGGACTTATATAGATGTTAATGGATAATAGTGTTTAAATAACTTTGATAAAATAAATATCATAGATGAAACTTGATAGGCTTGTTGAAGTAAAGTATCTAGAGGATGTTGAGATGAAGATCAAGCTATATTAGATAATTAAAGGGTAGATTCTAGTGAGAGGACTCCAATTCACAAATGTTGATGTTAGTGTGATCATGCCGATGTCTTATATACAAAAATAGAAAAGTGATAGTACAAGTAACGACAAACAAAAAACACAAACATTAGAAAACATAATGTTCATGTAATTTCTATGCTAATTTTTATGCGAATATCAATACCAATAAATAAAAAAGAAAGAAATGGAAATTTGATCGTTGAGTTATGAAACAAAGATTCTTGTTGAAGTATTAAATACGATCTTGGATTGGAATCCCACAACTTGGAAACATGGTCAAGATTATATGGGAGCATGCTAAGGTGGTCGAACCCCTACTTTATCCTTTTAACACAATGATAAACAATAATAAAATATTTGTGCACTAAAAAATATAAGTATAGTTAGTAGATAAAATGTGTGTACCTATAAGTTAAATGCTCATGTGATCAATGGAGCTGGATATATATAAATGTAGTGCCAAACATGAAGAAAATATAGATATTGGAAATTGATTTGTAAAATTAATAAAACTTACTAAGTGTAGTGTATGATATATGGAATAATTATTTCAAATGTTATAAGAAAAATGGAAAAGAAACCTTGAGCCAAAAGGGGATTCAAGGGGAGATGTCATATATGTTATTATTTTATGTTTTTAAAGAGGGAAGTCACTAGAATAGAGATTCTACCTAAATCCATCTTCACTCTAGATGATCAAAATCCTTGGGTATGGAATAAATATAAAAGAAATGAGTGCAAATGAGGATCTCAAGAAGGAGCTTCAATTCCACTTTCTACTTTCAAGCATAAGAAAATATATTTTTTTTAATGCAAAATTTGTACATATAATCATAATAAGGCTTTTATACAATGAATGCATATTGATGTAGTTCACTTAAATATCAAAGAGTATACCATGGGAGGTAAAATGAGTGAAAAGTTCACTAATCAAATTAGTAAAATTATTGATTTTTATCTAGATATCAAACCAAGCTAGTGAGAGTTGAACATTATGTCAAAAGTTTGCTAAAGATCTCGATAAAGTAGATGATCAAGATCTATATTAGTTAGTAGTGTTGATAAATGTTCAGAGAATTAAGCACTATCATGGATAGACAAAAGAGTTTTGTTTGTGAATATTTGGTGGTATTTGAATGATTTATCTCCTAGGAAAAAAACCTATTGTTCAAATTAAAATCTATTTTTCCTTAATGAATGGGATCATTTTGTGAAAGAACCTTGATGAAGCATTGCTTAAGTGTGTAGCTATAAAAAGGAACTTGTATTGCAATAAGAGTTCCATTTTTATGAATGTTAGAAGGAAATTCATCTACTCAAATTGTTAGGATATTGGTGTCTCAACCTTGCAATTATATAAGGTTACTATTTACAATAAGTGCTATTTATAGTAAAATTATGTTTGAGCATGAATTGGTCCAATTTTTTTACCAAATATATATATTGGCTAAATAAGCATGTTGATAATTTTTTATTGCAAGAGCTTCTCTAGATTTGTATATATTAAAGTTTTCATTTTTTAAAATTTTAAAAAAGTTTTCAATGTTAATTTTGTAGGCCTTAGAGGCTCCAAGTGGGCCCAAAAATGTTCATGACTAACATAGGAGGTTATAGATTGATAAAGAATTTCATGATATTTTTAACACTACAAATAGTTCATCAATCAGATACTTGGATCAAAAGTTATAGGCTGTAGAAGCTAGGTCTCTTGAAATGAGAAATGGAAAAATGTGTTGGACACATAAATGAATTGTAAAAGGGAGTTACATGTGTTGGTGTGTATTTTGACACATCATAGGGCATCTTGGATTGGAGATAATTTGGGTGCCACTTTTTGGGTGGTTTTAGGTAATGGTTTTGTAATACTATTTAATGGTTTCATATGTATTGCATCTCCTATATATTAGGTTTGTGAGATGGAGATTGTGTGTAAGAGTTTGATAGTTGTTGAGTACCTCTAAATCTCTAGTTGATGATACTCCTATTTGAAACTTGCTCTACAAATATATTGTATTCTATTGTTCATTTTTGAATAGTATATTGGGTGGCTTTTGGAGTGTGAGTTTTTCTCCCAAAAGGATTTTCCCCACGTAAATCATTGTGTTATGATATGGATGATATTAATATTTATTTTTGTTAAGTTTCTGCAACTATTGTAAGGATTTGAAAAAGTTTTTGCATAAAAATCATCTCAAGGTTAGTGTAGGAATTTATTTTGCTACCTTAACTTTCTTTCACAAGTAACCATTAAAATCATCCATATATGCTATCTAATTGCCATATTTGGGTAATAAGAAGTCAACAATACCAATTTTGCATAGGTAAGAAAAAAAATGCAACCTTGACTCTTATGTTGATCATAACTAATAAATCAATATTATAATGGGACCTTGAATTTTTCAACATGCTTTATCCAATCTCTATTGTAGGTGATGCATATGTGTTAAGGGGGTCTTATGAAACTGGCATCTAGAAAATAAATTTCTGAGGAAAAAAAAATCCTTTTTTTTTTTCATATGTGGCTTACCACTGAAATACAAATTAATTAATTGAAATAAAAAATCTTAAAAATAATTGGATTAGTCCTAAGAAGTAAATTGTCTTAAAAATATCACCAAATCAATATGCCCCAAATCTTTGACCAATCTAAAAATCATTTCTTCCCTATCCTTGGAAATTTTGTTATCTTCTTTCTCTTGAATGATTTAACTCTCAACTTCTCCAACACTTTGGTCATTTAACCCTTTATATATCATTTGATGGAAAACTAATTACTGCCAAGTGGGCATCAAACTACTTGCCACATTCCCATTTTGAATGGTACTCCAAAGAAATTTTATCATCGTGTTTTTATCATGGGTGAGAGGTATAAGAACCTTCAAGAAATATCACTAACTCAAGGTTCTAATCTTCATTGAGATTATGACCCTTTTTGGGCATCACATTTGTTAACATCATAAAAAACCAAGTGCTCAATTGGGGATTGGAAGACTATTAAGAACTCCACAAGAATGCACGTTCATGCCTTGTGTCGGGCATAACAATGAGAATTAGAATCCATTAGGGGTTCATAGAACCTTCTCAAGCTTTGACAAGCATATGTTGGGACTTTTGATGCATTTAGGAACACGTCTAGAGTTCCTTAGTCATTAGGAACTCATTTTTTTTTTAAATTTGACTTCATTGGAAACTAGGCTTCACACACATGATCAAGGTTCACACTCTGATAAGGACTGACAAAAAGTTATCTTTTTTTTTCTTGTGTTGACATCTCTTAGCTCATTTGTAATTGAAACAAGGAAACACTATTATTAGAACTTCTAAAGCTTTGAATTTTTTTAGGGATGATAGTGGAAACAATAACTCATCGAGGGTTCCCAAAATATTCTCAACCTCTAACAAGATGGGGCTTTTGTATGGATTCAAAACTTATCAATGGTTCTAGGGGTTCCCAAAACCTCTCAAATGTTTTACTTATTCCTAAGAAGGCCAAAACCTTCGAATCCTCATTTATTGCTCAATTTTAATCCTTTTTTATGAAATTAAAACTATAGGAACCCATTAGGACCCCTTCATGATGACACATTTAATTTGAACAAAAATCCTCCTAGAAACAAAAAATAGAAAATTCAATAGAAACTAAGAACAACTTGAGCTAGAACTTGGGAATTTTTGATTGATATAGGATCACTCCCGAATATTGATGCTCTTGTATCATAAACCCCAAGTAAGAAAATTTTCTATGAGTTAGAAACTCATGAACATTTGAAGGTTCTTGGGACAGTGATACAACACTTGTTCTTTATCCAAATTTCATGTTTGTCCCCTTGAAATATTCCACTTTCTCTCATCCACTCTTGGTATCCATCCTTAGCACCTAGGTTTCCACTACTTGTCTTTTTTCATAAGTATAAACTATGGTCTTCATGAGAAAATTAAAAAGATCCTAATTGTGATTAGGGTCTTTCTTATTTGAACCTTCACTTTCTGAGTGATTGCTTTTAGTCTTTTTGACTTTCTCTATTTCTTTATTTTTCTACTACAAAAATCTATTACCATTTCCATTATTCTCAACTGTAATATTATATTTGGAAACTTCTATTGAGCTATTCTCAACCTTTCTTGCCTCCTTCATTGTTTGATTCCTTACATTGAAATATAGTATAGAATTACGTTCAAGCTCCTTTACTTGATTTCCCCTTTTTTTTAATAACTAACTCAAAATATCCTTTTGTCCATCCTTTATGATGGTGTAAAAGTTTCTTCTACCATCATAGAGAACCTCTCAATCAAATTTCCAAGGCCTTTCCAACAACACATTTTAAGAATTTATTGACATGACATGACATAAAGCTTCACCCTTATGGACCCAATTTGGAAACTAACCAAATTATACATACTCGCCCATCAGTACCTCATGTTCCTTTTATCACAATTTTTTTTAATAGGGATTGGGATGTTTTCTCTTTTTCAAACCTAGGTTTTCCACTATCCTCCCCCCCCCCCCCCCCCAAAAAAAAAAAAAAAAAGGTTATCAATAGTCCATTATCTACAATTACTTTGCAATAGTTACCTTTAGATTTGCACACATTTTTAAAAAAGACACCTTTTAAATGTGTCATATTCTTCCCATTTGGTTTGACCACTTGGTGTAGGAGCATCCCGATAAACCTTACCACATTCTACTACAACATCTAATCTCACTGTGCAAATGAGAACATAGACAAATTAATGGTGCAATAGTACAACATATCCTGGTGGCAGTAGTTGTGGGATTGTTTTCTAGAAATCTCTTCACTAGAAGCTCACCCAGGTAGGTAGCTTGAACTTGGACCTATGAGAGGTAACATGTTGAATTCTTTCATACCTTGCAGAGCCTTCATAAATCATCATATGACAGATATGGGCTAGGAGAGACCCCATATGGATGCACACCCCTCCAGACCAATCCTTGGTGCTTCATTATCTTCTTTGGGGCTAACATACACATTTGGTTAGACATTGGGCTTGGGGTCTAGTTGAGGTCAACATGGATAATTCCTAATGCTTAGAGCTAGTACTTAATAATTCTCTTGAGTTAGTAGAAGGTAGCTAAGTAGCGATTGATTTAGGAGCTAGAAAATTATGTTTTGAAACTAATTTTGTGTGTTTAAATATTAAGTTTGTGGCGACCTCTAAGTATAAATGTGTTGCCAATGGCGTTGGATCTAATTTTTATATAAGAAGGCCTGAGATAATGTATGGTTTTTGTTTTCAATCATTAAAGTTGCATGTTTCATTCAATTGTTTGTGTTTTGTTGAATTCCATTGCAAGGTTGGATAGTCCATTTTGGAGCCTCAATCCTTGACTACATCACCGCTAGTCTCCTTATCATGACAAATTCACCTTCCTTTGTCTCTTTAGCTTTTGGTTATGCAAGGCTTCCACATGCTCATGTGCTACATGACTTTTAGTTGTGTTTTTCTTTATTTTCTTGCTACCCTCTTGTATTTATTGACACTCAAATTCTCTATAGACAATTTATCCACATTGGAAACTTTAAAAAAAAAATCCCTTATTGCTACTACCACATCCACCTCTTGAATAACCCTTTCCCTTTGTTCCTTGTTGCAATTCATTATTTCATACAGGCATAACTTCTTCTTCATAGACTTGTTTACCTTTACCACTACTTGTTTGTTCTCTTGTTTGATATTGAAAAGAGATGGAATAAATTGGCTAGTAATTTAATTAGGACCAACCTCTCTTTCAAAAAAAATAGAACAAAAACTGACGAAAGGTGTTTAGTTTGTCTAACTCTTCTCTAAGAGAGCCAAGGTTCTATTCCTTTGTTGTCAATACGATTGATTGATTGTTATGTTGTATAATTAGGTCCTAAAATATGCTTGAAGTAACAGGTAAAAACATGAAACAAATTGTAGACACATACAAAAAAACAACTAGTACAAAAATGGAATAGAGATATATAGAGGTGCACCTATAGTAAAAAAATAGGATTTTTGTTTTGGACTAATTCTTTGGATGCCTTTATCTCGAAGTTGTATTGAAATAGGTAGGACTAGGACGTTGGGCACTGCTATCCCAAGCTTTTCAATCAAATTTACAATGACGATCTTTATCACTATAAATATTGTCTTCCTGTACCTTTGCATTATCATAAAATTTAAGATATGTACTTGCACTTGAAAAAATAGATCCTATGTTAACAAAATTAAAATAATCCTACATAAAATCAAATGTGTTAGTTCAATATATTTCTGAGAGTGATGAAACTTGAGGGTAGATATATGCCCCCTATTTTTGCTTGCTTTGATGGAGGTAGTATCATGTTTACCACATTGAATTAGTAAAGGGGTGATGAAAATGCTTTTGGTAGGGTCATTTAAAAAAATAATGCAAATAAAAAAAGTAATTGAGAGAAACAAGAGAGAAATCAGGATTCCAATGCAACAAACAACACAAAAAGCAAAGCTCACAAGCTCAAGTTATGATGAAATGAATGACATGAGTAAATTAGGGTTTTAGGAAATCTTACCATAAATATTGATTTTTTTAAATTTTTTCTAATATTAATTTGTCTTATTCAACTTACCATATTGTAGATGGGCCCACATGAGTGAGATAGAAATAATACTACATAGAAAAGTGTATCGACCAGCTACGCTCCAGGCATTGAGAGAACACATCATAGAGGGTGTCCAAAATTGTGAGGTGGGCCACTCTAACTTTTCTTTATTTTTTTATTTTACACATTTTTAGCTTTTTTGGGGTAAAATAACAACTTTAGGGCTATAGTAATTTGACTAGGCACCAATGTAATACATGGACACCAAGGTCTATATTAGGTGTTTGAGTCCAATATGCGTGGCTAAGTCAAGTTTGGGTGCCTAGGTCTTATCTAGGCACGAGGTCCAAACTAACATCCATGGAAATTTGTCTAAAACTTTGTAGATTTGATGAAATTCCATTGTTTGGTGAACAAAGTTAATTGTTAGTGAGAATAAGGTTATTTCAAACTAGTCTATAGTGGGGACTTATTCACATGTTAAATTTACTTACGTTCTAGGTGTCATTCTAAAAGTTATCTATAATGGAGCCATGCTCACCTCATTTAGTTTTAGTTATATATGAATTTAATATTTGCATCATGCATTTAATGTTTGTATCAAGGTCTCATTACATAGGATTAAGACACATGTTGACATATTGTGCAATCCAGCCTCTCACATTTCCTTTATAAGCAAGGCTATCTCATTGTATATTTCATATGCAATCAATGCATTCTTATTATGAAAATTATTGTGCCTTTCTCTCTTGTGGAAGCTATTTAAATCTTCAAGGAATTCTAGGGGTGCTGAGGAATCACCTATCTACTCCTACATGGTATCAAATCTCCATTATTATAGACACAATCTCCAATCTAAGTGTTATCTTATGGCTTGAAGAATTTTCTTGGTGCATGTTGGGGTTTCAAAGAACTCATGTTTGAGTCTAGGGTGTTAGAGAAAGTCAAAATTGGCTTTTATTTTATCAAATTTGGATAAATTTTGCTAGATCTATGAGGGTTTATAGTTGGGTGAAAGATGCTTGATCTAAAAGGTACCTTATTTTTTGGAGAACTTCGGGCCCAAATGAATGTCGCCATTGTGTCCAAGAGGCCGATGAAACAAATTTTGACTAATAATACACTTATTTTCAAAAAAATTATTTCTAATACAATGCTTTTTTGCTTGAACAATTTTCATGGTCTCTTGAACTCACAGGGTACAATTTTTTTTCTTTTTTCATTAAAAAAATAAAAAATTTCCCGCGCTTTATTCGTTTATAAGGAAAAATATTTCCTGTATAAAAGTCACCTTATAAAAAAATATATTGAATTTTTTTTACTTTAGGGTTCTACAAACCTGTTACATTGGTGGGCTCGTGGTTTTTTTGTTGGGCACATTATATTTTGTTTGGGCCCTTTAAATCGTTTGGTGGGATCTACGTCTTATTGGTTAGCCTATCTTACTTGTTTGGTTGACATATATTCTTAAGGTTGTGGTGATTTAATATTTGTGCGTGCTTTAATTATTTGGGTGTTTTAATTTCATACGAGGTATGTTTTTGATTTAGAAAGTAACGTTAACTAGGGTGCTGACCCTTAACATAGATATAGACTATCAAAAAAGAAAGAAAATTTGGTAGGCAAAAAGACAACACATCGGAGCAAGTTCGGGATTAACAAGTTTGAACAAAGGAAACTTGTCCAACCTTCAACAACAAAGACCCAACTTAAGAAGGGGTGTGGAGACCCGATCCAAGGGGGGGCGGGGAGGACTTCCCCTTCCACCTACGACAAACAACGGTCTAGACGATACTGTTATTAGGGCCATCAAGGGAATGACCAAGCAGTAAGGAACTCACTTATAAACCATCAGTGAAGCTAGCAGCAGGTTGCTACCAACTACTGCAGAACAAGAGATAGTTGCAAAACATAAGGCTACTGTAGAACATCAGGAGAAGGACCAGTAGGTGTAGAGAGAAGCTGCAAATCAGAGGCAACAGGGTCCGTTGGGGCAAGAGGAGCCAAAACGGTGGAAACGACAACAACATCAACAGTAGTAGAAGACAACTCAACCTCCTAAGAGGAACCATCTAAATCAGATTCAACAACATAGATGGTCAAGTGATCAACAGTAACATCCTTCCACCAAGTAGCAGCACCTTTGTGGCATGAGATAGAACAGTTCGAAGCAAGATGGCCTATAGAGTCATACGAGGTATGTTGAGGTTGGTGCTAGGTGCTCAAATTCTACCCAAGATCCTACGTGGGCTCTCACTTTGCCAATTTTTTCATTCCAACACAAACAATGGTTGCATGGCTGCCTAAGGGCCAACCCCTAGGTGCTAAATTTTTTTTTTTGGAAGTATACCAAGATTGGGAAAACGGCCATAACTTTCACATATGAAATCAATTCATCAAAAACAAGATATCATAAAAAAGATGGTCCAATGTACTTTCTAGTGGTGTAAGTAGTTCTTGTAGGTTCTATTTGGTACCATTTTTCTTTGTTAAAGTCAAATATTCTTTTTTGGTTCCTGAGATCATAACTTTTTTCCGTGATCTCTGATTTTTGTGATTATTGTAGTGTTGGAAAAGTATTGAGGAGATATTTTTAGCCATCCATGCACTTTTTCCCTTTCTTATCCCCATGTATATTTATTTAATTCTTGTTTGATAGCTATCTTGAAGCATTTCTTGGATATTCTATCAATTGGGAAGGTATCGTTTTGATCTTTTCACTTCATTTTAGTTCTAGAATAGTTGTCAGTCAAATGTTGCTTCATTAGATTCTAGGGTTGTGCTAATTTGAGAGTTTTCTAGTTCTTCCTTTTGCAGTAGGGCTTATTCTATTTTCTTATTATGATTTTTGAGAAACTCCCTAATCAACAATCTCTAGTGTTTCTACACAGATGGATTTTTCCTTTGTTTCTTGGATTTGAGGTTCCAAATTTTACTCCATAGAGTGCTTCTAGTGCTTCTTTGTAGTAGGTTATCTCATTATAGAGGAATTGTATGGTCTCTCTTGTTTATCTTTCATATGGAGGGAGATTGTTGTGGATTTGTGATATATCTATTTCATGATGAAATTAGTTCTTGGGGGGTATCATTGGGTCCTCCATGCCATACTTGATTGTATCTTTTCTATATTTTGTAGAGCATTTTTGTCCCAGTAGGTTTTCTCTTTTTTTCGTTTTGTGAGAGATTGCATTTGCATTGTATATGGGTACCTAACATGGTCTAGCTGTCGAAACCCATTACCATCTTTGCATCTTGCATCTTGCACTCATTTGCATTATTTTTTCTTCCTCCCTAAGTTTCACTTAAGGGTGTGACTTATTGTGAATAGGGTCATTTCCTAACTAGCCATTAGTGGGGACCTATTCACATGTTAAGTTTACTTAGGTCCTAGGTCTCATTCTAGAAGTTAGTTATAATGTGGTCATGTTCACCTAAGTTAATTTTAGCTATCTAGGCATTTAACATTTGCATCATGCATTTAATGTTTGTATCAAGGGTAGTTGTCTAATTGCATAGTAATAAGACACATGCCAACATATTGTGTAATCCCACCTCTCACCTTGCCTTTATAGGAAAGGACCTCACACTGTGTATTTTATATTCAATCAATGCATTGCTATTATGCAAGTTATCTTGCCATTCTCTCTTGTGGAAGCTATTTTTTGTCTTGTAGGAATTATGGGGGTGTTGAGGAGTCACCTATCAACTCGTTCACTAACAAAGTATTTCATATGCTATGTCATGTCCCTTTGACAATATGAGAGCATGCAACAGGTCATATCTATACATTGATATGTGGCCTTGCCTAATCGCTGCCACTCAAGGATGTAGGATATCTTCTGGAGATTGACCTATGGTGGGTATACTATTGGATATTAGAGTTGTTGGAATGTGTTGTTGTCATTGATGTCAACATATTCCTGTGTTCTTGTGCTTCGATGTTGCAGAGAGTTGGTTTGATTGGTATATTGTAGATATACTGATGCAGATTTAATGATTCAGAGATAAGTATCTTCAGTTGATTCAGCATGAGTTTCAGTGCTCCAAAAGGTGATTTGATCGAGTTATGAGGTTCGGTGTGGTGACTAGTTTTTTTGTTGGTTCTGTATTGCAAAGTTGTGATTTCTGGTTTGTATTGCTCCAAAATTTATTCATTATGTTGAGTGGATTTTGGAGAGTGTTTGGGATGTTCATGTGTGTCCTCAGTCCGAGTGGTTCATGATTTGAAACTTTACAAGCGTATCCTTCAATTTGTTAGTAAGTTATGTTGGTGTTCTTGAGCTTTGGTAGAGAGATGATGATGATTCCAGTAATCCAAGTTGTTCCGGTGCAATTCACGTTTCTTATTGATGTTTCTAGATCATGTTCTATCTGTGTTGTTGGTCCACATTGATCTTTGTGCGCATTATTGAATATTTTTTGGTTCGGTGGTATTCTTTGTGTTATACGACATTTTGGCCGACTTGGTGATTCTTGCGTGTTGCAGATGATCTTGGTGAGATATTCGGTGGTGTTGCATGTTTGAGGTTTTGATATAGGTCCATGCTATGTCCTTGATTGACATTGTATTGGTCTACATATTGATTTATGTATTGTGTGACGTAATTTTGTAATTAGGTCTTATGAGTTGAGCCGACCTTGAAATAAAGGTTGATGATTTGTATAAATAAATGTAAGAATCATGTAAGTTGTATGCTTGTGCTCTTTGAGGGTGTTGTATGTGCGAACAAGTACTTGATCTTTCATAAGAGTGATGAAGTGAAGAAGAGAGTTGCAAAGCAGACAGTGTGCTTAACTGGAATTGTGATCAAGCATTTGAAGATGCTATTCTTTCAGTTCATGTAATCCGAATTGGTGTCCGATCTTTGTAAGGTGGTGAACCTTCCTTTCTTCCTTCCTTGGGTTGTATCCCTTTGTGTAAAGAATTCCAATTGGGAAAGCAAATAAGAATTTCATTCAGGGATAACTTTAAGAAACCAACCCCCGAGCAAAACTGTAGAATCCTGGCAAATCAGACATTATTTTTTGGGGGAAATTTTCATATTGATGGTGAAATATTTTTTCAAAGTAGGAAAAAAATTATTTTGTATTGATGACTTTTTCCTAGGGTAAGAAAATTACATAAAATTCTGGCGAATAATACCTTGTTCTGTGGGGAAAATATATATTGTAGGAGGCAAATATTTTTCGTTTAAATGAACAAATATATAATTGTATGGGAAAAAAAATTTAGTCCGAAGAAAATTTTTTTAAGCGTAATGGCGATTTTTATCCACCACTTGAAAATTATTTAATTTGTTTGGCTAATATTTTGTTATTTATGGAAAAATATATATTTTATTGGCAATTTCATGAATTCATTGCCATTAATAGACAAGGCACATCACATCACATTGAGTCCAAACTCTGCACAATGTATCGATAAGCACAACCTCTTTGACACATGAAGGGTGACACGTACCTAAAATCCATCAATGATTTTAAATCGTTCGATGATCGTAGATCAATGGCTGAAGTTTTATTTTGGCCCAATTTTCTAAAGAAAACATAGTTCACCAGAAAGTGCCCAGAATGGAATTGGATTCAATAGACACGTATCAAATGTCACGATCGATAATGTTGGTTATTTAATATATGTCTAGTCACTAACTGCAATCCACTCTGTCCCCACGACTTCCAATGTGGTACTTGCCAACTTGGTACTGGTTTATAGCTGTTTCCAATTTCACACACTAGTGCATTTATGGGAAAGATTTGCAGAGATATACGAAAGATTTAAAAAAATTTAAAGGAATTAATACTGCTAGAGAAGTAATTATTACAATCAAGAGCTTCAACTATTTATATACGATCTCTTCTTCTTTCATCTTCAATTAGCCTTTGCTATTTGGTAGATAAATCGTCAGAGCTCACGGTATTTAAATTCTGCCTCTGGTTTAGGTTTATAGGCTCATGTTGTTTAATTTGCTAATCTGATTTGTCAAGATGGACACTCCTATCTGCTTGAGAAGCATTTCTGTAGATTACCAGAGGGCTTTTTTGGGCTCTATTAAAGACCCAACCCTCCAATCAGTTTGCAAGGAGGTTTGGATGTTCACCAATGAGGTTGTGAGGATGGTGCTGGGCAGAGACTTTCTGCATAACGAAAATAGATACCTTGTTAACACAAACATTACATTTCAGTTCTTTGTGTCTCTTCGGGACCTTGGAGGAGACAAGGTGGATATGTTGATGTTTTTAAGGAAGGTGTTTAAGGAAGACTTCCTCAGAGACGACGTTACTATTGTCGTCCTTGCAAAAGTAGGGGTGGGGATCCCTTGGGCGAGTGAATTAACAAAGCTTCTCCTCCCTGACCAAACAGTGCTAGTGGCCAAGAAACCATTTCTTTTGAACCTGAATGCGGAGCAATTGATGCGTCATAGGAAATGGGTACGGATTGGCAGGGACTTTCTCTGAAAATGGCTGCTCTTGGATGACTTTCCAAACTACAATTGGCTTGAAAAATTCTCTTAGCTTATACTTTTTGAAGAATTCTACATAGAGGGAGGGCCAGATTCTTAGGGTAAACCATCCACTACCTGTGCCCTAGCCCCGACCCCCTAGTAGTTTTTTTTTGGCCATGTCCTCGTAACCTCTCAGGCTCAGTGGCTCACTCATTTTGGCTTTAAAATTTTTGAGGGACTCAAGTCTCAAACATGTAAAAATTGTAAATTTCTGAAACATAAATATTAATGATAATTTTGCAAATTCCAGTTCGTTTTAGTTTGCCTCTTATGGATATACAAATGCTTTCTATTTTATTTTATTAATGATAGTTTTGCAAATGCTTTTTGTCTATGAGCTACGTTATTTCAATATTTTGTTAAACAATGGAAATAAATTTAATACTGTGATCTTTTTAATGTAATGATTCTTCCTCTATATTTAATATATTAAAAAAAATCCAGTTAGTTCCATTAATTATTTGTACATTGATTATGGCTGATTATAATTTTATAAATATTTTTAAAAAAAGATGTTTATCTCGCGAAAACAAGTGAATTAAAAGTCCAACTTACTTGTTGTTGAAGTTTTGAACTAGTGCATGCGTGGGTTGGTACATGCTATGATTTATAGTTAAGATTTTGTCATTATGAAGAAATTTGAGACATTTATGAACAATAGATGAGATCTCTTTCATGGAAGAGAATCAAGGATGTAAATATATTATTAGAACAATTTCAAAAAATAGAATTGAGAAGCGAATATATTTTATCATTTATATGTATCAATATACAATGTGGTAATTGGTCCCATTTGTTTTGTATCAAACAAAGTAAAGTAATTAATTACTTTACAAAACACCCAATGAATTAGGTATTTTACGAAGAAAGGCACGTCCGTTTATTTGCTCCTATCACTCATTTGATCTTATAATCTATCTTTGTAATAGAAAAAAAAGACTATTTAATATACTTTTGATATGATAATTAACTTTGATATGAAAATCGATAGCTTACCCTCTTTTTAGTCCCTTTGGTGGACTTGTTTTTTCCAGTAATTACAATGCTTTTTCTTTTTTTTCTATATTCAAAATGATGAAATTTTATGAATCTGATCAATATATCATACATATATATATTGGAATGAAACGCGAGAGTATTTTTTGATCTTTGCAGTGATATATAGTGGGCCATCAGGTGTTTCAATAGTCTCACTAGGATCAAAGGTAATGCATATTGCATAGGTCCTTAGGAGGTTCAGGTTTATCAATAAGATTCACCACATTATTAGACTCAAGGCCAAGGTCATTCGAAGAAAATTCAAGATTCTCAGACTCAATTAGAGAACATGATTAGACTCAATTAGATCAATGACTTATGGTGGATTTCGGTCCAAATGTAGGAAGTAAACACATTTGTGAGAACTTCGTCTGGAATTGAACGTTTTACATTTAATTAAATAATTAATTCTATAAAGCTCTATTTCAGGTGGAAGTTGAAAATGATTAAACAGACTTAAAAAATGGTTTGGAAAAGTGACTCGAGTGTGGTGACATGCCTGAAAAATGGCGAAATTCATGGGACCTACAACAACTAAAAATAGATACCATCGTCCGTTGGATGAGCATAGATCAACGACTTAGGGTGGATTTCGGCCCAAATGTGGGAAGTAAACACATTTGTGAGAACTTCGCCCTGGATTGCATGTTTTACATTTAATTAAATATAATTAAGTCTATAAAGCTCTATTTCAGGCAAAAGTTGAAAATGATTATACAGACTTAAAAATAGTCTAGAAAAGTGACTTGACTGTGGTGACGTGCCCAAAAAATGGTAAAAGTCATGGGACCCACAACAACTGACAACAGATACCATCGTCCGTTGGATGAGCACAAATCAACAACTTAGGGTGGATTTCGACCCGAATGTGGGAAGTAAACACATTTGTGAGAACCTTGCTCGGAATTGTACGTTTTACTTATAATCAAATATAAGTCTATAAAGCTCTATTTCGGGCGAAAGTTGAAGGATTAAAAAGACTTAAAAACAGTCCAAAAAAGTGACTCGAGTGTGGTGACGTGCCTGAAAAATGGAAAAAGTCATGGGACCCACGACAACTGACAACGGATACCATCATCCATTGGATGAGCACATATCAATAGCTTAGGGTAGATTTAAGCCTGAATGTGGGAAGTGAACACATTTGTGAGAACTTCATCCGGAATTGAACATTTTACATTTAATTAAATATAATTAAGTCGATAAAGCTCTATTTCGGGTGGAAGTTGAAGGATTAAAAAGACTTAAAAAATAGTTTGAAAAGTGACTCGAGTGTGGTGACGTGCCCAAAAAATGGCAAAATTCATGGGACCCACAACAACTAACAACAGATACCATCATCCATTGGATGAGCACAGATCAATGGCTTAGGGTGGATTTTGGCCCGAATGTGGGAAGTGAACACATTTGTGAGAACTTTGCCCATAATTGAACGTTTTACATTTAATGTCCTCAGAATTTAGATTGAAGAAATGAATGTTTTGTCCTTCGGTGGTGAATACATATTAATAATAATTAATAAAATTACAACAGGCTTCTAGATATTTTTCCCTTTAGGTATTACTTTTGTACTTTTCAGTGTTTTCAAAATAAGCGACTCATAAATCATAATCGTATTTCATTTCATGGACAAAATAGTAAATTGAGGGAGATTCAGAAATGACTACTAGATTGAGGAATGCAAGTTGCAACAGAGACTGTCTGCGCCAATCTAGTTGTAGCATCATAAATTGTACGCACTTGCTAGGGTGGTACAATTTCACACCTAGTTTAGCACCCGCCTTGGTGCGGTTTGCATTTTGCATTGCATTTCCCCTTTAGCACTTAATTAATCAAATTAATTAGGTCTAAGGTCCTATTTCATCATCCTTCACATCATAAAGTCGAGCCCTTTCATTAAAGTGTGCCCCTTTTCATGTTATTCCTCCAATACATCATCTAATCAAAAACCCTAATTAAGTCCTATTTTGAACTTGGGGGCTTAATTTCAGGAGTCAAAACATCTCGAAATCACCTGTAACTTTGGGATTCTCTCTAAAATCATCATATCTGACGGCCCTGAAAATTTGGTGAAAAGTTGCCGGGACCATGGCGCCCGGAGTGCACACGGTCCCAGACATTTTTCCCGAAATTTTAGGAGCACGATCCAATCATAAAATAAAGCTTAACCCCAAGAAATTGGCAGTAGATTCAATCTCTAGGTCGGCCAAAAGACGAAATTGTGACCTAGGGTTTCATACATAAGAGCTCTCTTTCTTCATTTGAAGGGATCCGAATTTTGTTTTCAGGAACCTCATATGCAACGGAAGAGCAGATCTTTGAAGACTTCAACAACATTCAACATCCCTCTATCAAGAATTTATCAAATCCATTCATCCATTTAGGGCTTGGAAGACATTGAAGAACAATAGGAGATTACCGACTGAAGATTGGCTTGTACCTCTCCCTTGGGGGTTGGGTATGATTTCATGTTGTTTTCATGTCTTTGCATAAGCTTCAATATATCATTTATCCATGCTTTAGATCACTTTGCATCTTGATTTAGAGCATTTACATTATCATTGACAAGCAATTAGGGTTTACTTTCTAGGTTGCTCTAGTTTGCTTACTTGCATTTTAGATCTTGCACACACACAAGGTCTGCACACACATTACTTATACAATACAACTTGGCTATTCGTGGAGGTGGAAATCACCGAAGTGAGGGTTTGACTAAGGCAAAACCCTATATAGCCACCCAAACACCTTTTTCAGATACAAGTGCAGGTTTCGGGACTCGGACGACACCGCAGGTTGCAGATCCAGGAAAAGCAGGTCGAGACAGCACCCCACACCAAATTGCAGAGCAAAATACCAGGACAGGGGCGTGGGGCACCCTGGTCCTACCAGGACAGGGGCGCTGGGTGCCCTGGTCCCTGGGACAGAGGCGCTGGGCACCCTGGTCCTCCTGACAAACAACATTTCAGACAGTTTTCCAGAGTGCAAAACAACAGTTGCAGGTGCAGTTCCGGGACAAAATCAGGACAGTGGCGCCCGCGCTCCCGTCTTGAACATTTTCAGTCAAATTTTGACTCCGGGTACGCATCTACATTCTTGTTTTATCCTTGTATTTACAACTTTCCATTGTTTAAGTTCAATTCTGCAATCTTGTTGTTAGCTCATACTTGCATTTTAGGGTTAGGAATTGAACTTGCATAATCTTACCTTTCAATTACAACGAAGGAATAGAAATCCTAATAGGTAGTCCGTGGCTCTCTCTCTTTCACAAAAAGAAGTAGCCAATTGTGTGATACCTCTAGGCTCTTTCGTATTCCGTAATGTGTGTCAAAAGGTAGGATTAGGGCATGATAACCTAGTCTCTCTTTTTCTCCCACACATTTTGGTGAACCCGACGTGAAACTATCATTGCTTCTTCTTGCATTGCATTTGTTAGATCTAGATCTAGATTTAGTGTGTTTTCATTTCATTTTCATTAAAAAGAGAAAAAAAAAAAAAAGAGTGTGTTTCTTTGCATTGTGTGTTTAATTTTCATGCAACTTTCATTTCAAAATGTCAGACTTTTATTTGCAAAATGTTCATGCTTATGATGATTATTATGAGTATAGCCAAGATGAATTAGATGAAGCTTTAGATGAGTTTTTGAACCCTAAGGATGCCAAACCTTCATTTTACCAAAAACTCATAAACCTTGTTACTATGCCATTTCGTTGTGATGAGAAAGATAAGTTGAATGATTCCTCTCAAGGGTACATTCCTATCAACTCTTCCACTAAATCTAGTAACATTGTTGTTTTCAACAATCCCCTCTATGAAGAGATATCTCCTTTCGAACCAAAAGATAAACCTTTTGATAGCTATGATCATACTTTGTTGGATGATGCTCTTGATGACTTTGTGGCTTTATCAAAATCTTTAAACAAGAACAAGACTTCTAAATTGGTTAACATGATAAACTTGAATGAGCATAAAAAGCCTCTCTTTGAAGTCCAAGGTGCTTATCCTTCTCCCACCTTTCAAGGTCCTAAATCACCTCTCCTTACTGTCCAAGGAGGGTATGATCATGATTCCTTTCGTACTCTGAATAAACCAATCATCACTGTGCAAGGAAGAAAACCTATAAGTCCTTATAGTTATGCCAGGCAAATACCTAGAGAGAGTTATCATGCGGTTGCCCATACTTACCATACCAGAAATAATAGGCAGCCTAGTCCTCCTCCTGTTATTCTAGTTTCTCTTCTGAATCCTCAACCAATTCTTCCGCAAGCTCCCCGTATTTCACAAGTTCTTAGTAAGGAATATGATCTCATAGAACAACTTAAAGTGACCCCTGCTAAGATATCCCTTTGGGATTTGATTCAAACTTCTTCCGCTCATCATGGAATGTTACAAGATGCCTTGAAAGATTTGAATGTTCCTCCACCGAATACATCTAGTAATATAGCATCTTTGGTTAACTCTGTGATGAATCCTAAAGCTCAAATTGTGTTTACCCAAGATGAGTTGCCCACTAGTGAAATTCAACATCAATATGATCCCTTGATGATTGTGGTTATCATGAAAGACACTGCTATAAGACGAACACTAGTAGATAATGGCTCTGGTCTTAATGTGTGTAGCATTAATCTTTTGCATAAGATGAATGTGGATACATCCCTAATTGAGCCGGACTCTCGTCTTATTCGAGGCTTTGATAATGTGGCTAAAACTTCATTAGGTACTATCACCTTACCCATCACAGTGGGGCCTATTACTTTGCCTACTCCTATCCATGTTATGTCGGGAAATCTAACATACAACTTGTTATTAGGGAGACCTTGGATTCACAGTATGCAAGCTGTCCCCTCTACATTGCACAGAAAAGTTAAGTTTATCTATAACAATAAGACATATACCTTGATAGGTGATACTAATTTCCAAGCTTGTTTACAAACATCCACTTCCAAAGGGGATGCTTCTAAGCCGTCCTTGTCTAGTGATGACTCTTTAAACAAGATACCTATCGATGAATCCTCGCTCTCTGATGATCAAAATTCTTTGGATGAGTCTAGAGCTCCTGAAGAAGACTCTTCTCGACCTGAAACTTCACATAAGAAGGATTTTGATCCTGAGAAGGTTCTCGCAGACGACGATTGGGGATCCCTTGATTTTAATCCCACCTTTGTAGGTGAATATAAGGTTCCTTCTAGAGAGATTAAAGTTGAAAAGAATGAAGAAGCTAAAAATCAATCAACATTACTTGAGCCTATGAGCAATAATTTTGTGGCCGCTTCTCAAACTTCTTCTCCTCACACCTCTAATTCTGAAGAGTTTGATTCTTTGTCTTATGAAAAACCGCCTTCTCTTTCTGAAATGGCTGATCATTATGGTCGTGGTTTTCGCATTTTTGCTAAGCATGGGTATCATGGAAATGGTTGTGGTGCTCACGAACAAGGGATAAAAGTTCCTCTAGAGAATAATCTTCACAATTATGCCTTTGGACTTGGCTATAATCCCTGCAAGCGTACTAAAGCTTCTAAGAGACCATGTATTAGTGTTAATGCTATTTCTACATCCCTATCAATGCAACACCCTGAGTACATTGATGGGGATCCTTCGTGTGCTTGTGCTTTTGATGTTTTCCCTACCGATGATGCTTTAGCTGAGTTTTTAGGAGCATATGATACTCTTCCTCGTTATCATCACAATAGGGGACTCCCTTATTGTTTGAACACTGAAGCCTATTTTGGAAAAGAGATTGATAATGATGAGATTGTGAAAGAATTCCCTCAGTTAAAGGATACTCCTCAACAAAGTAATCTTCTCATAAGTGACACCACTAATGTTAAGATGGATCCTTGCAATGAAGAAAAAGTTATTAAAATTGGAAAATGTTTGGATGAAGAGGAACAAAAACAATATGAAGATTTATTGCATGAATTCCCCGAGATCTTTGCTTGGACATACTCTGACATGCCTGGTATAGATCCTAAGATTGTTACCCATAACATTGTCTTAGTTCCTGATGCTAAGCCCGTGAAACAAAAGATTCGAAAAATGAATCCTAAGGTGGCTCTGCTTGTTAAGGCTGAGATTGAAAAGTTATTGGAGGCTGGATTTATCTGCCCTATTGATTATTCCCCGTGGATTTCAAATATTGTCGCTGTGGCTAAACCAGATAATAAAATAAGAATGTGTACCGATTTTCGAGATTTAAATAAGGCTTCTTTAAAAGATGATTTCCCTCTTCCAAACATTGACATGATAGTTGATTCTACGGCAGGACATGCCTTGTTATCCTTCATGGATGGTTTTTCAGGATACAATCAAATTTACATTAACCCTCAAGATCAATTCAAAACTGCTTTCACCACTCCTTGGGGTACGTTTTGTTGGATAATGATGCCTTTTGGACTTAAAAATGCTGGTGCAACTTATCAACGAGCGATGACCCTTATCTTTCATGATTATATGCATAAGATTTTAGAGGATTATGTTGATGATATTTTGGCCAAATCCATTCTCCGCATAGATCATATTAAAATCCTTTGTCAAATCTTTGAAAGAATTCGTAAATATCACATGCGCTTGAATCCCTGAAAATGTGTTTTTGGTGTGGATAGTGGAAAACTATTAGGATTCATAGTTTCGCATCATGGGATTGAGGTGGATACTAAGAAAATAGATGCTATTGTCAACATGCCACCTCCTTAAAATGTGTCTCAACTCAAAAGCTTACAGGGAAAGATTCAAGCTATTCGTAGGTTTGTATCTCAACTTGTGGATCGCACTTTTCCTTTTACTCAGCTTCTCAAAAAGAATATCACTTTTCAATGGAATGAAGATTGTCAGCAAGCATTTGAAGATTTAAAAATGTATCTGGCTAATCCTCCTATCCTTCGACCGGCCGAACCTTCTCAACCCTTCCTTCTTTATACAGCTACTTCCTCTCATGCTCTTGCAGCATTATTGGCACAACATGATAAAGACGGTAAGGAGTGTCTGGTTTATTATATAAGTCATACCTTACTCAATTATGAGACCCGATATTCTGCGATAGAAAGACAATGCTTGGCCTTGGTGTTTGCGACTCAGAAATTGAGACATTATCTCTTAAATTCAGAAGTCCACATCATGGTAAAGTTTGATCCTTTGAAGCATCTTTTCTCTAAAACCGATTTATCAGGACGCCTAGCTAAGTGGATTATGATGTTAACTGAATTTGACCTTAAATTTGTTTCACAAAGAGCAATTAAAGGGCAAGCGTTGACCGATCACCTAGCTGAGGCCCCTTCACCTTTCTCCTTCCCTAACTCTGAGTCTTTTCCTGACGACTTCATCCTTTGTACAGAGAAAGATGAAACTTGGGAGTTATACTTTGATGGCTCTAAGTGTCGTACGGGATCGGGGGTAGGTGTTGTTCTGATTTCTCCTACAAAGAAGTCTATTCCCTTATCTTATCGTCTCAATTTCCTATGTACCAATAACATTGCTGAGTATGAGGCTCTTATAGCAGGAATAAAGGCAGCCTTAGCTTTGAATATAAAACACGTACATATTTTTGGAGATTCTCAACTGATTATAAGACAAGTAACAGGACTATATCAAGCGAAACAAGACAAATTATCACAATATAAAGACCTTGCTATCTCTTTGTTACAAAAATTTGATTCTTACACCATGGAACCTGTTCCTCAAAAAGATAATTGACATGCGGACGCAATGGCATGTGTGGCTTCTTTGGTATCTTTAGAGGACCCTATGGTTGATCTTAAATTTGTTATTCACAACCTTATTTCTCCAGCTATTGTAGATGATTCTAGCTTGGTGACATGTTGTGACTTTATAGACTCAGATGAATGGTATTCGCATATCGTAAGATACTTGACTGATGGTACCTTTCCTGATTCCGCTAATAGGAACACTAGGGCTAGAGTTCGCAAGCTGTTCGCTAGATATATCATTCTTTCTAATATTCTATACCGAAGGGGTTATAACGGTCTTCTCCTTCGTTGTCTTAATAAATCGGAAATCCCTATTGCTCTTGAAGAGGCACATTTAGGTGCTTGTGGGGGGCATTTTGGAGGCAAATCCTTGGTTCAAAGATTGCTTCGCATGGGATATTATTGGCAAACTATGCAGCAGGATTCTTTTTCATTTGTTAAAAAATGTCATCAATGTCAACAACACAACAATTTGATTCATGCTCCTGCCCAAGAACTTCATTCTCATGTAGCTTCTTGGCCTTTCTCTACATGGGGGCTGGATCTTATTGGTAAAATCTCCCCTCCTTCATCTCAAGGACATACTTTCATTATAACCGCAACATATTACTTTACAAAGTGGGTAGAAGTCGTTCCCCTTCGCTCTACTACTGCTGAAGTGATTTGTCGATTTCTTCTAGAAAACATTATTTCTCAGTTTGGGATACCTTCCACTATAATCTCTGATAATGGGACATCATTTAAGAACAAGGACGTGAAGAAATTCCTTGAGAAGTATCATATAAAACATCGATTTTCTACACCATACTATCCTCAATCAAATGGTCAAGCCGAATCATCCAATAAGATAATTGAACAAATTCTTCGTAAAACTGTGAATAAGCATGGTAAGGATTGGAGTACTCAGCTAATCTATGCTCTTTGGGCCTACCGAATGAGCGTACGAATTGCTACCGGAACTACACCTTATAATCTTGTTTATGATGCTGATGCTATTATGCCTTTAGAATTAGAGATTCCGTCACTTAGAATTTCTCTCAGAGGTATAGTAGATAACGACGCTTATAGAGAACAAAGACTTCAACAGCTTGAGATGCTTGGTGAACAGCGTATAAATGCTCTTGAGCATATTCAAGCGTATCACAAAACTCTACAACGAAGCTATAATGATAAGGTTATTCAACGTTCCTTCTCAGTGGGTGACATAGTGCTCTATGAGAATCAGCGCAATGTGAATGTTTTACCTGAAGAAAAGGAAAAATTTAGTCCTAAATGGCTTGGACCGTATATCGTTATTGAAGATTATGGATCAGGTGCTTACAAAATAGCGGGTGTAGACGGTACATCTCTTAAAGACCCTATAAACGCTATGCACTTGCGTAGATACTACGCTTAATTCCTCATTTCTTATCATTCATCTACTTCCTTTCTCGCTTCTTCAAAATTGGATAATATGTTAGCATATCTTTGTTAGAGCAAATGGAATTAAATGATGTTTTGTTTAATCTATATTGCTTCGTTCCTGACAAGCGTGTTTCTTTACTTTATGGTTTGTCTTGAATTCATTTTATGTAAATTGCAAAAGATTTACATTTTTTTTCATTATGTTGGCATATTATACAATATCTTTATGTGTTAAGTTGAATCGTGTCATGTTGTGTTTAAATTCAAATTAAATCACATTAGTTATATGATTCCCAGGCTTAACACATATTTTTCTTCCCTATCATCAATGTAGTACTTGATTAAATATTTTAATTAAGTCACACATGTATCAATTTAATCATGGAGCATTGAGAAATCAATCACATGGAAATTAAATTCAGAACATACATGTACATCTACCAAATGTATTAACTTTAATCAAAATACACATTGTTTTTAGACATTAAAGATAACACGTTTGAGACAAAGAAGCATGCATATATATATATGTGTGGATCAATATACAAAGGTAAGTCACTACACATCCAAAATGTGACCTACCCTACATCATAAAGATCACCTCCTATCCCTAGGGCTGGTGGCTGGAGAGTGACGACTAGAAGCTCCCTCCTGATCCGGCCGTGCAGGTGGACCCATAGGGGTATACCGTGATATAGATCATGAATGGCTCCGAGAGGAACTCCTATGATCCCTATCCATAAGGATCGTGCAATACGAGGTAGCCTCGGCCTGAGCTACTGCTAGATCACGCTGTGCCCGCTGAAGGTCCTCTGATAGAGTTCGCTCTCTCTCCCTCCATATCTCTACCTGTACTCGTTCCCTTGAGGTCTATAAGCAACCTGTGAGGAACTAGGGATCTGCGCCATCGTGGAGATATCTGTCACTACTTGCTGGATCAGAGAACGCCACTCCTGCACATTAGCTGTAGCAGTAGAACAGATCATGTATTAGTACCATTTTATATCATCAAAACATCAATCAATCAATTTAAACCTACTATACCTGGATCTCCCTCATGCCAGTAGGGATCGTGATATGGTAGCATCTGTGACTGGGAACTACTAGGCTCCCCACGCTCGAACAATCTGTGCATAATGGGTGTAGGCTGGCCCATACTAGAAATAGGTCTCTGTATCGCCTCATGTTCCCCCTTTTGGGGAATAAGAGGAGGATCCAGGGCTATAGTATCAACTCCTGAATGGTGGGGAGCGACATCTGACCCCTCCTTATCATCTCTATCCTCATCCTCATCCTCATCCTCGTCCGCATCCTCACCTGCATCCTCATTCTCCTCATCTATATCTGTGTCATCATCCTCCTCTTCCTCGACACTAGGCTGATCCCCTGTGGGTGGATCAGGATCTCCTGCCTCCTCATGACCCTCTCCCTCCTCCGACCTGGATCCCTGATCCTCATCTCAGTCTCCATGTCTCCATGGGCCTGGATGGCTTGTCGGGTGATCTGGTGGAAAGATAGGCCCTGGGTATGATCTCATAAACCATGAGAGATACCTGCGCTGTGCCCCGGGATCTGCAGCATAATCAGTGACCACATCCTGGTCGGACCCCTCTATATCTGTGATCTCAATATCATCTATCATAGGTCTCGCTACTGCTCTGGGTCTGGGAAGGACTCGTGAGTGTCGAGTGTAGATGGGCACATCGGCTGGAACACACTGCTCTAGTCCAAACTGCCTCCGTACTCGGTCAAAGTAGAATGGGACTATGATGTGTGGATATCGTCCTCTCAGTAGGCGGTTCCTCTGTAAGCATGCTAACTGTCTCTCCATCCCATCCCATCTGTGCATCCGTAGATATGGTCTCCACACAGTCACCTCAGCTGTCAATCTGTCAAATGTCACTCTCCAATACAATAGATCTCCAAATCTCCACTCGCTGGTAAGTGGATAAGCAAATACCCTAGGTCGCTCGCTAGCTGCACTCATCGGATAGACGACAGGCCTGGTGCATGTAAAGTGCTCAAATATCCACACCTATAGAAGTGTGCATGTCATCAAACTGCAACCCTGTCCAAAAACATACTCCTCGAGGTCGTGATAGAGATGTGCAAGCATACTCCGACCCCAGACATATACTCTCCTGTGTCTCTCCATAGCCTTGATGCACCATGTGAGACCCCCATGCATGTGCATACCTCGCCCATTAGGGTAGACAACTAGTGCAATGATGGCTATCATAAGATGTCTCATGAGGGGCACCTCTCCTATAGGATGTAAGAGCCAGCTGACCATGATACGACCTCTCATCTCACTCAGCATGACTCTCCCTATGCAATATACCTGCTCCCTCTGATGATCCTCTGCTGACCGATTGGTCGCATATGTCACGGTAGCTCCTCTGATCGGTAGGCGAAGAATGCGGTACACATCCTCAAGTGTCACTGTCATCTCCCCTACTGGAAGCTGGAACGTGCATGTGTCAGGATCCCATCGCTCCATGAGTGCCATCAGCATCGCGGGATGAAATCAAATGGCCGACATAAGAATCATAGACCATAAACCCACAATCGACAATGTGTCTCTCTCTGCCTGAGTCAGCCGGGGAATCTGATCTCGCAAACTGCGAAGAATCTGCCCCGCCGTATGCTCTCTCATGTATGGGAGACCCTGCAACACAAAAACATAACTGTAATCAATACTCAATCATCAAAATCATTCATGCAAACTGTCGAACATCGTATGCTAACCCTGGTATCTCTCGCCAAGTCCTGATTGGGACCATGGCGCCCTGTCAGGGACCATGGCACCCTGACAGGGACCATGGTGCCCTGTCAGGGACCATGGCGCCCTGAGGGGACCATGGAGCCCCACAGGGACCATGGCGCCCCACAGGGAGCATGGCGCCCTGTGTGGGACCCACGGTCAGATTCCAGGGCCCGCAAACGATCACAGAAAGATGGCTATGTGAGCTCCACTGCAATAGACAATATTCAGAAATCAACAAAGTGACAAATGCAAATGTCACTTTCAAGGTATATACTTTCATTCCTTTACATTTACTTTCAAAACCCTAATTTTCCTCTATCACTCATTTCATCATAACTTGAGTTTGGGAGATGCGATTTTCGAACTGTTTGTTGCGTAGGAATTGTATTTTCATTTCCCTACTCTCGGGATGTTCCAAAAAGTGCTCTGATGAAGCCTTTTTAGTGAACACCCCTCATCAATACTCTCTTACACAATTTGTCGTAAGTAAACATGCTACCCTGTTTCACCTCCCTAATAAGCAAGTTGAAACAGGGGGGGCATATAGCTACTCACAAGTTTCATCACTTTCCTTAGTAAGCATTAGGTGATTTTGTGATCTAACGTGTGTTTTGTAGGGTGCGGTTCCTAACTGTGTACTGTAGATACCGCTGGGGGCTTCGTCTGACAACTTATGGATATATCCTTTTTCAAATGATGTTTACTTTCTATACTTTAGCTTGCATATGCACGTAGTACTCATATGACCGCTAAAGTGGGGGCTAAATGTAGCGTCATAAATTGTACGCACTTGCTAGGGTGGTACAATTTCACACCTAGTTTAGCACCAGCCTTGGCGCGGTTTGCATTTTGCATTGCATTTCCCCTTTAGCACTTAATTAATCAAATTAATTAGGTCTAAGGTCCTATTTCATCATCCTTCACATCATAAAGTCGGGCCCTTTCATTAAAGTGTGCCCCTTTTCATGTTATTCCTCCAATACATCATCTAATCAAAAACCCTAATTAAGTCCTATTTTGAACTTGGGGGCTTAATTTCGGGGGTCAAAACATCTCGAAATCACCTGTAACTTCGGGATTCTCTCTAAAATCATCATATCTGACGGCCCTGAAAATTTGGTGAAAAGTTGCCGGGACCATGGCGCCCGAAGTGCACACGGTCCCAGACATTTTTCCTGAAATTTTAGGAGCACGATCCAATCATAAAATAAAGCTTAACCCCAAGAAATTGGCAGGAGATTCAATCTCTAGGTCGGCCAAAAGATGAAATTGCGACCTAGGGTTTCATACATAAGAGCTCTCTTTCTTCATTTGAAGGGATCCGAATTTTGTTTTCAGGAACCTCATATGCAGTGAAAGAGCAGATCTTTGAAGACTTCAACAACATTCAACATCCCTCTATCAAGTATTTATCAAATCCATTCATCCATTTAGGGCTTGGAAGACATTGAAGAACAATAGGAGATTACCGACTGAAGATTGGCTTGTACCTCTCCCTTGGGGGTTGGGTATGATTTCATGTTGTTTTCATGTCTTTGCATAAGCTTCAATATATCATTTATCCATGCTTTAGATCACTTTACATCTTGATTTAGAGCATTTACATTATCATTGACAAGCAATTAGGGTTTACTTTCTAGGTTGCTCTAGTTTGCTTACTTGCATTTTAGATCTTGCACACACACAAGGTCTACACACACATTACTTATACAATACAACTTGGCTATTCGTGGAGGTGGAAATCACCGAAGTGGGGGTTTGACTAAGGCAAAACCCTATATAGCCGCCCAAACACCTTTTTCAGATACAAGTGCAGGTTTCGGGACTCGGACGACGCCGTAGGTTGCAGATCCGGGAAAAGCAGGTCGAGACAACACCCCACACCAAATTGCAGAGAAAAATACCAGGACAGGGGCGTGGGGCACCCTGGTCCTGCCAGGATAGGGGTGCTGGGTGCCCTGGTCCCTGGGACAGAGGCGCTGGGCACCCTGGTTCTCCTGACAAACAACATTTCAGACAGTTTTCCAGAGTGCAAAACAACAGTTGCAGGTGCAGTTCCGGGACAAAATCAGGACAGTGGCACCCGCGCTCCCATCCCAAACATTTTCAGTCAAATTTTGACTCCGGGTACGCATCTGCATTCTAGTTTTATCCTTGTATTTACAACTTTCCATTGTTTAAGTTCAATTCTGCAATCTTGTTGTTAGCTCATACTTGCATTTTAGGGTTAGGAATTGAACTTGCATAATCTTACCTTTCAATTACAACGAAGGAATAAAAATCCTAATAGGTAGCCCGTGGCTCTCTCTCTTTCACAAAAAGAAGTAGCCAATTGTGTGATACCTCTAGGCTCTTTCGTATTCCGTAATGTGTGTCAAAAGGTAGGATTAGGGCATGATAACCTAGTCTCCTTTTTCTCTCGCAAGAGGCCACTAGTGGTAGATACTCATGCTATTCAGAATCCTATATCAAGTGCCACTGACACTACAAATCTATCATTTACATCTTCAGATCAGACCCCTCAAAAGACTATAAAAACTACACATGAAAGTGACAGTGGGACAAGATCAGGAATGGTTGTTGGTAATCCTAGTAATGCATTAGTTAAAACCATAGGCATAGGTAGAACTAGAGCCTCTGCTATTCCTATTTCACCTTTCAAACATTCAATTGCTTCAACAAGCATAGATTTTCAATTCCATGATTACTATCAAAAATTTGAACACACAACAAATGTAAATAAAGAAAAAAAGAGCATTTCATAGGGTTGCCTTGACTGAAGTTTTAGACGAACAACCTGGAAGAAACAGGGTATTTCCAACATATGACCCACACAAAGATATGATGGAGTTCATGGTTGTTATGCCCCCAACTAAAGATAAAAATCCACCACACAGTCAGATAGATCCCCCTGAATTTCAAGTTAGCACCCTCCAAATGGATTTTTCCAAAGTACATAATGTGGACAAAATTAGTGTGTCAAAAAGTACTAATGAAGTGGTCTACACTTCACTACTAAAGGTGGAGAGAGAAAAAAATAAACTGGAGAAACAAATAGAAAAGTTACAGGCAGACCTGGCAAATGAAAAATCAAAGAGGAAAGCAACATATAACAAGTGCAATGATTTACCAAAAAAGATAAAGAATTCAGGCTCTACAGTAGAAATTGCAAAGCAGGAAAAGATGGATGCAAAATTGAAGGACCTGAGAGAAGAACTGGCTAAAAGCAGTAAAAAAATTGATGAGGAAAGAGCCATTTTTCAAAAATTATACAAAAGTTTTGAGTCTACTGCTGCCAAAATAAGAAAAATGCAGGACCTATTGGATCATGAGAAGGAAAAAGAAAAACATTTGGAAGAGGAAGTAGACGAAGAAAGAAAAAAATGTGCACAAATGAAAGAAGACCTGGACAATGCAAATGATAAAATTAAAACTTCGGAGGATAGATTGAAAGATAATATGAAAAATACAACGAAGTATATACAAGAAAACATTTGGGGGCAATTAATGCAGAGGAGTGACAAGTTGTGTGAATGGTTTGAATTGAATGAAAGTCTGAGATTAATTTATATAAAAATCAAAGGGCACATTAAGAAGAGCATACATGTTTATTCAAAAGAGGATATGGCAAAATAGATTTTGCAAGTAGTCTACAGTACCAGTGATAGCTATTTGGCATCCAAGGGAATTAAGAGCCGCATTGATGCCACAGTTAAGACACCATCTATCCTTCAAAAATGCCAGAAACTAAGGGAAACATCAGAAGTTATAAGTTGTGGCAAAAAGATATTGAAGCTACAAGAAAAGATAACTACTTTGATTAAACATGGTTTGCCTAAGACCGTTGACCCACAAATAAATTCATTTGAAAAGAAGCTTACAAAAAAAATATGGAGATAAAAATGAAGTCTGATTTAGACTTGCTTCCTAAGAACACAACTCCCCAAAGATTTTGGAATTCATCCAACCATTTACAACTCTGAATGCAATATTGGGTGAAACAATGATGTCAAGTCACTCTTCTAAATATGGATTGTTGACGAAGTTGTAGTTGACTTTCCATAGTTTAAAGAATATTGACCTTCCATCAGACGAAGGGTGGAGCACCCTACAAAAAATGACACATAAATCTTACGAATCATAGTATGTATTGCACAATTTTCCCCTTTTACTCTTAATTTCAAGGTTTTATGTTTTTTTCTGTTTGGAATTTGGCATCTCTTGAAATAACTTTGTTTTATGAGCAGGAAAAAAACTAGCACTCACTATTGCTAATCCAACCTATGAATCTATGATGCATAGTGCAAACCTTCAGCCTATAAATTTGTATTCTCAAATTCTCCCACGTTTAAACATTTCTGTATTTCTGTATTTCTGATTACTAGGTTTTGAACATTGCTATTATCTATATTTAATTTGTCATGGCTTGAATTAATATTTAATTTTGAACTTTGTTTTTTGAACATGAGACATCAAACATGTAGCAGTTGTTAAATTGCTAATCCATCCTGTGATGGCCATGTAAATTTTTGCTGAAACTTGAGTTTGTGATTTTGATGTTGAGTCTTCACATATTGCAAATCGACCTGAAGCTGTTGTTTCTCCCTTGTTTCTATAAAAGGGAATTCAGGGTCATTTGCAAAGGGTTATGAAACTTTGTATTGACTTTTGCATGGAGAATCACACAGAGCGGTGTATTGAATGAATTGTATCATATGGCTATATTTTGAAAGAATTAATGAAAATATAAGTTCTCAAACATGTCTAAATAAACATCTCTGTATCAATAAACACATTATGGTCTTTTATTATGCTATTTTAAATCTAGAAATAGAAAGTTGAAAAATACAATTACAAATCAATATTAAATTCTCATTGCAAAAAGTTGACAGACTCATTAAATATCATCAAGTTATCAACCATAATAATATGCTTTTGTAATATGAATGATGAGATACAATAATAAGATTAATAAATACCAATCTCTTACAGTTGCCATTCATACTCATCAAATTCAGAGCTTTCTTGATTCTTGTCTGTGTTTTCTTCACTCCGAATCTGCATACCTTCGTTGAATTGCATCTCAATGCTACTAGTAGGTCCAATACATGAGTCAATAGTCCCACTGACACTTTGGTTTGAAGTGTTTCCCAAACCTCTTCTTTCACATTTGGACCTCCAGATTTGCAGTGCTCTATTGTAAGGAAAAGTGTGGACATCATACCTAGATGTATAGAGCCTCAAGCAATTTTCCAAATTTTTGTCTAGTTTGTTTCTTAGCTTTGATTTTAGGAACCCCAAAGCACTGAAAACTCTCTCATCTTCCACTGAACCCAATACCATGGAAAGACATAAATCAACAAGCTTCAAATATTCTGGCATTGAATCACACAACGCTGCGTTCTCAACTATATATTTCCAAAGCCTTGTTATTGATCCCTCTTCGCGGGGGTTCTCCATTGTGCCATATTGTTCCCTCATAGTGTATGCAAAATGAGATGATTGCTCTCTAAGATGAGTTTCATCTAATATTCCATTTATATTTACTCCATTCAATTCTCTAGATATGCAAAATTGTTTTATCAAAGTCAATAGCTTACTTCAAAAATCAGCTGCACCGCTGATGCTCCAATATTGAGGAAACACAATAGACATGGCTTCGAGTAGGTTGTCAAGAGGGAATTTTCTTCTAATTTGTGAGGAAAGATCATAGGAATTTTTTTTCATAGAAGTAGTTACAGACTCAACAATCTTGTCGAAATTTTCCCTTGTAACTCTTGCTAGTTGCTTCTTGGGGCGCTTTCCTGGTTCCTCGGGGTCGACCATGGCATAGAATTGCATTGTTATCTCAACTGCCCATACATTGGCACATACCTTGCCGTTTGCACTGATTTCTAAAAAGTTATTAGGATTGTTCAAATCTGCGAGTGTCCATCACTTAACAAAATTTTCATCAGATAGTGTTGGCTGATTTCGATAGAGATTGTCGAGGGTCATGCATGTCATCTTACGCAGCGTAGCATATTTTGCAATATACAGAGCTATTTTTTGGGAAGCCTTCATAATATTCCTCATTTTTTCTAGAATGGGCATAAGAGATGCTAAAGTTAAGAGTGTCTCTAGATTACTTAACCTCCTAAGAAGGTCAGGAAATTTTGATTGATCTGATTCGTCACGAGTTGTGTGAAATAGTCCAATCAAGGATGGATATTCTGAAAAAATTCAATGCGCTAGACCATCCAAAGAGATCCATCTGGTATCATTATCCTTGCAAAGCTTGTTCCCATAAGTTATTCCATCAACAAAGTGTTGAAATTCCATAAATCACTTGGGACTTCAACAAAAGTGTGCGTAGAGCTCTCTGATTAAAATTTCAATTTTTTTACTGAAGCATACTTGCTCACAATTCTAAAAGCTAGATTGATTATGTGAGCCACGCAGTGAATTGCAATAATGTATGGTGCAAATGAAGTTTCAATCTTTTTACAAAGATCGTTCCTGTGACCTTGCATTACTAAAGCTCCATCTGCTCCAACACACACTAATTTTTTGGCAACCATCATGTCATCCATATTCAATTAAACTTCTCTTTACTAGTTGAAATAAATTTTCCGATGTTGCACTCTCCTTCATTTTAGCAACATATAGTAGATGAGGTTGGCGGGCATGATTTTGTACAGTATAAACATGCATGCATACCCATGAAGTATTGTCTACTGCCGTAATTTTGTCTAAAGAAAATGCAATAAAGTTTGACTCTCTTATTTTTTCCTTTACATCTTCTTTTTGAACCTCAGCAAGACAACTTGCCCATTCCCATCCACTGTTTACTGACCAGTGTCTATTAGGATAGTTAGGAACTTTCAAAAAGTGTAATAAACCACTAAATGATGGGAAATATTTCATAGCACGCCCTCTGCTCAAAATATAAAAAACAACGCTTAACTGAACAACTTTTCCTAGTTGTTCTATTTGCATTGCTTTTCCAAAACTAGCTTCAATATAACCTTTAACTTCAATAGGCTTTGTTTGTATTTTCTCATGAAAATAATACTCTTTGACATTCCTCACACGCTTACATTCCTCCTTTTTTTTTCCATCTTATCACTGATTTTTCAACTCTGTCTATCATTTTTTTTCATAAACTTTACGCATATACTTTTCTATGGTGTCAATTTTTAGCTGCAACCTAATTTCCTTGTTATGTTTCCAAGTGCAAATCTTACACTTGCATTCTATTGGAGGCTCGCCTTCAATTGGATTCTCCACTGGTTTAATGAATGGATACTTTGATGCCCAATTAATTTGAAAATTCCTCAGTGACATATCCCACTCCCGATCCTTTTTTGATTATGGTTGATCATTTTTTGATTTGGCTTTTCTTTTCGCCTTCTATGCATTATTATCAATGGCATTATCACCCAAGTCAATTATATCATCCCAACTAACTTGGGCATCTACTAGATAATCTTCTTCAAGATCATCCTGATATGAGATATCAGGTTCGTCACCGTCTTCAACATACGATGTAGGTTGCGAACTTTGTACTTGTACTTGTGATGATGTACCTTCCTGATTTTCCCCACAATCTTTTCCAAAGCCAAAGTACAAAGACAACAATCTTCTTTTTGTTGGCCTCTCATGGCCTTCCCCACATTCAGGTTTCCTACCCTTTTTCCTGTTAGACATCTCCAATGAAATAAAGGCTGCCAAAAAAATATCAATTTGTTGAAGAAGCAATAATAGAATATAAAGTATAAGATATGTTTCATTGGCCCTATGACCTACAATCTAGATGTCTGAGGTCTGAATCTCCCAGATGACCACTTGGAACTGACGGGTCCCCATTGAATAAGAATGAACTGAACAGTTCAAACAAATATAGATAAATTCATAATAATATTATAACACATAAAAAATATGATTGCTCACCTTTAGGTCACTAGCAGTCACTAATGCAGTCAACAACAATGATTTTCCTTGGTCTAAAACTTCGCTATTGATTAGAATTTAGAGCCTAGAACCCACCAGATTGTGTAGAAATAGATATGATCTTTGAATGTATTTATACCAATCCTTATATGGTGAATTTCATGGGAATTTTATATGGTATACAAATATTTGGCGAATCCCGCGTAACTATAACACAACTTATGTAATTTTTGAGGCAATTATGGGTCGTCCAAATAATTGGCAAATACAATATAGTTGGCAAAAGTTGGGGTGAATGGAGACATGCATTGGCAAAATTCCGGGCGAATTGGGTCCTCCTGGCCAACAAATCTTCATATGCCTATAGGCAAATTATGGTCATCTATTAAGGCAACCTCGAAGAGTGTAGGGGAAAAAAATAAATTTACCGTGTGTCCATGGTATATTGTATTGGCAAAATCCTCGCATAGAAACATTTAATTACATAAAACATATGGCGTCCGGGTCGTGAATTTGATGGAAATTGATAATGTTCTGGCGACATGGCCACCCCCAGTCGGTACAAAATATTCGCCATTTCCCAGGTCGCCGACATGAAAAATTTGCCATTGGTGAATATTCGTCACTGAATTAATCTTTTATTTCATTCAAGAGCAAATAGTATACATCTAATGGGATATGAGATCTTGTGTATATTTATTTATATGGTCCTTCTAGGGTGAGAAGATTGCAGGGTGAGATATACTTTATGTTGCTGATTGATGACTATTCTAGAATGATGTGGGTCACTTTTCCAAGGGAGAAATCTGAAGCATTGGAGAAATTCAAAATATTCAAAGTTATGGCAGAGACAGAGACAAGATTGAAGCTGAAGTGTCTAAGATCTGACAGAGGAGGAGAATTCACTTCCGGTGCATTTAATTCATTTTGTGAAGAGCATGGAATTAGGAGACAGTTATCTGCTTCACGAACCCCTCAACAGAATGGAGTTGTTGAAAGAAAGAATAGAACTATTTTAGATTTTTCTAGGACTATGATGATTGAAGGAAATGTTGAGAGAAGTTGTTAGCACTGTTGTGTACACATTCAACCGGGTGCATATAAAAGGTGATCCCAGTAATACCCCTTATGAGTTATGGTTTGGTCATGTTCCTACAGTTAGATATTTTTGAATCTTTGGAAGCAAATGTTATATCAAAAGAGATGAGGATATAGGAAAATTTGATGCAAGATGTGATGAAGGAATGTTTTTGTGATATCCTACTAAGAGAAAGGCCTACTGGTGTTACAACAAAAGACTAAGAAAACAGTGGAAAGTGCAAATGTGAAGGTTGATGAGTACCATGAGAAACAACTCAGAGCATGAGGATATGTATCTGATGATCAGGATGTTAGTTCAAGTAATGCAAAGAAAGTGCAAACTTAGAACATAAATGAGAGTGATCTGAAAAAGTCAATAAATCAAGATGCAATAGGCAGTGAAGAAGTTCAAGAGACTAAGAATCAGAACAATCAGAAGACCCCCAAGTATGTAAGATTAAATCATTTAGAGAATTAGATTATTGGTGATAAAATTAAAGGTGTGATGAATAGGAGAAGAATTGTTGCTGAAGAGACATGTTTGATTTCCAAGATTGAGCCTAAAGATGTTGTTGAAGCTTGTAAAAATGAAAATTGGGTAAAATCTATGGAAGAAGAGTTAAATTAGATTGAGAAGAACAATACATGGGAACTTGTTCCAAGGCCTAAAAAAAAGAATATAATTGGTACTAAATGGTTATTCAGGAATAAACTAAATTAAGATGGAGAATTTGTTAAAAAGAAAGAAAGACTGGTATGTAAAGGATATTCACAGATGAAAGTTATTGATTTTGAGGAGACTTTTTCTCCGGTAGCTAGAATTGAAGCTGTTAGATTATTTCTTGCATATGTTGCTTATAAGAATTTCAAGGTATATTAGATGGATGTGAAGTTAACCTTTTTGAATGGTGAGTTGGAAGAACAAGTCTACATTGAACAACCAGATGGATTTTCCATTGACAAACGAAGGAGACATGGTATGCAGATTGAAAAAAAGCATTGTAAGAACTTAAACAAGCCCCTAGAGCTTGGTATGCCAGACTGGATAGGCATTTGATGAAGTTGGGATTTTGTAAAGGTATTATTGATAGTAATTTATACTTCAAGATTGATAATGATAAAATTTTGATTATTGAAGTTTTTGTTGATGACATTATTTTTGGAGGAGATGATGATTTGAGTAAGAAGTTTGTTGATGCTATGCAAAAACAGTTTGAGATGTCTATGATAGGTGAGATGAAATTATTTTTGGGATTGCAAATCACACAGACTAATAAAGGCATTTTCAAATCTCAATCAAAGTATGTGAAGGAATTGTTGAAGAAGTTTAGGCTAGATGATTTCAAACTTGTTGGAACTCCTATGGTAACCAAATGCAAGATGAAAAAAGATGATGAAACTCTGAAGGCTAATAAGACTTTGTACAGATCTATGATTGGTAGGCTACTATATTTGATTCAAACTAGACCATACATTATGAATGATGTGTATCTTGTTGCAAGATTCCAAGTTGATCCTAAGGAAAGTCATGCTACTAATATGAAAAGGATATTCAGATATTTGAAGGGAACAATTGATTATAGTTTGTGGTATCCAAAGAATGATGATTTCTCTCTAAGTGCTTATACTAATGTTGATTAGGCAGGTGATGTTGATGATCAAAAGAGTACAAGTGGCAGTGCATTCTTTTTAGGGAAGAAGTTGGTTTCATGGATGAGCAAGAAGCAAAATGCTATATCATAATCTTCTATTGAAGTTGAATACATTGTTGTATTTGGTATTTGTTCTTAGGTAGTATGGATGAAGAAGATGTTGAAGGATATTAGAGTTGTTTATAATGAGTCTACTATTATATATTATGACAATTCAAGTGCTATCAATATTTCTAAGAATTCGACGTTGCATTCTAAAACAAAGCATATATCAATTAAGCTTCATCTTCTGAGAGAGACAATCAGTGATAAGGAATTTAGATTGGAGTATGTGTCTAAAAAGGAACAAATCATAGATATTTTAACTAAGCCTTTTCCTAGAGATACATTTTTATATCTTAGAGAGAAGTTAGGGGTGATTGCCCCTCCTGATGAGAACTAGATGCATTAAGTTGCATCAATTCGATGGACTTCATAGTCTTATCCTGATATCCAAATTGATGAGTGGATACTGCTACTCAGAGGGAGTAGTCAGTATATGGTTCATTTTGTGATTGTATGGGGGAGAGTTATTCAATTTTGAGAGACTTTTGCATTGATGTCAAAGGGGGAGAGAAGCATGTGAAAAACTATCTTATCTATCTAAGGAAAAGAGTTATGTGTGCATGATCTCAGGGGGAGATTGTTGGAGTTGATTTATTTATTTGCATTGATTGTTTTTCACATTCATATGTTTCCATCAATGCCAAAGGGGGGGATTATTGGATATTAGAGTTGCCAGAATGTGTTGTTGTCATGGATGTCAACATATTCTTGTGTTATTGTGCTTCGGTGTTGTAGAGAGTTGGTTTGATTGGTATATTGTAGATATGCTAATACGGATTTAAGGATTTAGAGATAAGTATCTTTAGTTGATTCAACATGAGTTTTAGTGCTCCAGAAGGTGATTTGATCGAGTTATGCAGTCCGATGTGATGACTAGTTTTTCTGTTGGTTTTGTATTGCAAAGTTGTGATTTTTGGATTGTATTGCTCTAGAATTGATTCATTATGTTGAGCAGATTTTGGAGAGTGTTTGGGATGTTCATGTGTTTCCTTAGCCTGAATGGTTCATGATTTGAAACTTCACAAGTGTATTCTTCAGTTTGTTAGTAAGTTATGTTGGTGTTCTTGAGCTCTGGTAGAGAGATGGTGATGATTCTAGTAGTTCGAGTTCTTGCAGTGCAATTCACATTTCTTATTGATGTTTATAGATCGTGTTCTATCTATGTTGCTAGTCCACATTGATTTTTGTGCGTGTTATTGAATATTTCTTGCTCCGATGGTATTCTTCATGTTGTACAACTTTCTGGATGACCTGGTGATTCTTGTGTGTTGTGGATGATCTTGGCGAGATATTCGGTGGTGTTACGTGTTCGAGGTTTTGATTCAGGTCCATGCTATGTCCTTGGCTAACATTGTATTGGTTTGCATATTGATTTATGTATCATGTAATGTAATTTTGTAATTAGGTCTTATGAGTTGAGTCAACCTTGAAATAAAGGTTGATGATTTATATAAATAAGTGTAATAATCATATAAGTTGTATGTCTGCGTTCTTTGAGGGTGTTGCATATGCGAACAAGAATTTGATCTTTCGAAAGAGCGATGAAGTGAAGAAGAGAGTTGTAGAGAAGATAGTGTGCTTAACTAGAACTGTGATTAGGCATTTGAAGATGCTATTCTTTTAGTTCATGTAATTCGGATTGGTTTGTGATCTTTTTAAGGCAATGAGCCTTCCTTCTTTCCTTCCTTGGGTTGTAGCCCTTTTTTTTAAGCAGTGAGCTCTAGGAAGTGTGCCTGAATGCATGTGCATTCCCCATTGTAATATTTACATATACTATTGCAGAGTATCATCATATTGTGGGTAGGTTCCCACCGTGGTTTTTCCCTTAACCGGGTTTTCCATGTCAAAATATGTGTTATGTGTATTGTTGTTGTGGTGTTTATCTTTGTTCTTGTTGTTAATGATCAGATCTGAAGTTGTGTTTAATTTTCTTAAGTTTGGTGAAAATTGATTTAGCCCCCCCCTCTCAGTTTTCCTTCATTGTTGTTGCCAACATATACACAATGCCCACTTTGAGATTTCATCACTTAATTTTGATGGTGCTTATGGAGTGATGAGACACTGATATCTATAATTTCTATCTTTCAATGATGTATATGATAGTAACACTTGAGGACGTGTAGCATACTATATGGCTAAAAGTGTGAGGTAGATCGATGAGTATAGATGGTCCATGATTGATGATAATCATTTAGAAGGACCAAATGTATTGTCTTAGTCGATTCATGTTAGGGGATACCATGGGTCACATCTACACATGCAAATTTCTATAGGGTACCATGGTCATTTCTATCCTATGATGTATCCTTACTATCACTCTTGTTGTAGCACTAGATGAATGAGGTAAACACCTTCATGGGTGCCTCGTTCACACCATTTGAGCTATGGAGAATCATAAGACCATATTTGCATGGAGATTAAGTATGCTAGCACACTTTTCTACTATAACTTAGGATGATATGCCTACTACGAGTCATAGAAATTGATAAATTGCACACTTCTCTAGGTGTGGTAATTTAAGCACATCACATGCACACAACAAATGAGTTATTCGATTGATATCAATTTGATGAAATCATGAGCACACACCTAAACATTGAGGAGGCCAAGACAAAGTGAAGATATACTATATTAGAGATAAATTATTCTTAGGTTGCAACTTGTAGATATCATATGTAGATTGTATAGGTCTATTGGAGCATGGGAAGGTATTATACCATAGAAATGATATCAACTCTTCACTGATTTCTATGATTACATTGTCATTCCATTATACTATGATTGAGTGAAACAATAGTTTAGATATAGTGGGTTCCCTATACACCATTGAACTACATGTGATTAGTTTGCAACATAGTGATACCTTAGGATGAGTCCCAACCTATCATGTTGGATGTTTCACTGAGTGAATCAAAATACGAGGAGAAGGAAACACTTCTTGCATGTGATGATGATGATGTTGTGTGACTCACAACTACACTAGATGGTAAAACACTACTCATCCTACCCTTGTGTTCCCATATATCACCCCATCAATGATCCTAGGCCATGGGCACATCAAAGAGATGACTTAGAGGAGACAAATGATAGAGATGATGATGATGAGAGAAATTAGGAGAAAATGACTAGAGATAAGAGAGAGGAACAAGAGGAGATAGAGAGGAGAGGGATGATGATACACCAATGGATAGACCTAAGTCTTAGGTATATGTATTACAATCATTAACCTCTTCAGCAAGTGCATCAAGTCAAATTATGATAATAGAAAGACGAGTGGAGGTACCACTACTATGCCTGCTGACACAACAATGAATATAGTGATAGATACTCCTACCACTCTAGCCTATCCCCATTGGTTAGACAGAGATATAGGCGAGAATATTATATATGCATTAATTTTTTATTAAGTAGAATATTGTAAGTTAGATTTGATTTTTATATACATGATTAAATGTCTAATCTCATAGATCTTTTCTTTCTTGTAGTTGGCACATAAGGATGTCACAACTTTGTGGGTTGAGTTAGTTGAGATGGTCTCTTCTATGGATATCCAACAACCAATGCAGGCTATCTATAGGCCTTAATGTAGCACAAGATGACACACATACATTTTTAATCCCGTGACACAACTAAGAGTAGTATATAAGGAGAGGATGACAAGTCACTCTTGCATGGAGTCCCTACAGGTAGAGTTAGAGTGAATGAGAGCCAAGAGAGATCAACTACAACTTCAGTACATGAGTGCCATGGTTGAGGTAGTAGAGCTCAAGGGCATCAACTAGACACCATGGACATAGAATAGATCTTGGAGTTACTCATGCTCTGCATCATCACACAAATAGCCATCCATCACATGACCTCTATAAGTATGCGAAGGTTTTGATAGCCATAATCCATAGGGTGATGAGACATGTTGTTATCATTATATTATAGCAAGCCAAATTTTGTTCCAGTGGTGATTTGTTTTATATCTTGTATCAAAAAATATTTGTGTATAAACATGATCATATTATGATATTACTTGTGTTATGAGATGCTTTAAGTAGATGTCATTTGTGATTTAATGCAAAACAATAAGGTATATTTCTTTGATTAAATCCAACAAAGATCTAATCAAAACACAATGATGAACATGCATGTCAAATGAATGCGATTGTGATTTTGATTAAGCAACCTAGTAAGATTACCTAATAAATATAAAAATGATTAAATTTATACATGTTTAATAAAATGTGATCTAAAACTAATTATTAAAAGTTCTTAATTAGATACAATAACTAATGACTTAATGTACACATATTCAATTAAATGTCAATGTGATCTAGTTAATGTTTGTTTGACATGCACATATTCAATTAAATGTCAATGTGATCTAGCTAATGTTTGTTTGACTAGATACAATCATGATCTAAATAATATGGTACATGAAAACACACATGCATGTAGGTTGTTATAGCTTCCTATTCCACAATAATCAAATCTAAAAATGCTTGCTAATAAAAATGAAATTTCCAATCCATTAAGAATAAATTACATAAATGAATCCAAGACAACCCTATGTTTGTCATGAAAGAAGCAATGTATATTGAATTGAAAGTGAATCTATCTATCTAACATAGCAAAAATTAAAGAAGAAAATATTAGCATACCATTGATAATAAAAGAAAGAGAAAGAAAGATTAAGCGTAATATCTACGTAAATGCATAGCATTAGTGGGTTCTTTAAGAGGCATACCATGCATTGCAACTAATCATTGGTGATGCATGGTCCTAACCAATTTGGGTCAAACTTCCCTTTTTCACCTAGAGGAGCATTTACATTGCATTGATTCTTGTAGAGCACTAAGTTAATTACCAGATTTGAATAAGTGGTGGATGACTTTCTTACTATAGTTTCTTTTCATATTGTTTTGATAAGATCGAAGATTTTTGTGTAGGGGGCTCACATTTTCTTAAGTATTTCACAAATAAATATATGCTCAAATCATATACATGTTATCAAATAAAATGATATTCAATTACATATAAATTATAAAATTATATTTCCCATGTAGTGCTAGTTCTACGTACAAGCACATATATATAAGCACAATTATATATCTTGGATTTCATACCATGTAATCAAATATAAACAATTATGAGATATAAGTTCATAAAAATATTCATCAATGATATATATAATGAAATTCAATTAATAAAGTCTTTGATTACCATTGACCCTTGAGGTCTTCCACAAATCGAGAGATGAGAACTTGGTTGAGGCACTTTTCCACCCAACCACAAAGCCTTACACTTTCCCAGAGTTCTTCCTATATCACGAAGAACACCTCACCCTGCATGGAGAGCCTAGCAATCCTAGAAATAAAAGAAAGGAGGGTATCATTGCGCAAGCTTGATATATTCACATGAAATTTTTAACATGAATATGCAATGTCTACAATCAAAATATGATATAAAATTATATCAATACATTTTTCTTGACAATTTTTCATCTATTTCAATGAACACTTGACTTTGGCCAAAGTACTTTGAAAATATATCTGGGATCCCAAAAAGAGGTTCCCTTCTTTGTTAGTCAATATTCAATACCCTAACCCAGAAGGTAAGATTTCCCATACATACAAACACATGCATATTAATAACACATGCAATTTTATTTTATTTTCTATGCAATAATAATAGTAATACATTCATTTCCTTGATGATTGATGTGAAATCTGTAATAACTCACCATATTTAACCCAACAAAAATTTGAACATTCTTTTTTTTTTTTTTTGGTTAAATTTAATCATTTGTGTTTGATTCAATCGCATACTCTGGGCATCCATCCATTTGGATTAGGCATTCATCCATCTGGGATGAGCATCTAACCATGTGGGTTAGGCACTTGTCCATACGGGACATAAGATTTCATCTATCCAATATGGGATAGGCATCTACCCATACGGGGTAGGCATCTATCCAAATCAGGATAGGCATCTACCCATGTGGGGTAGGCATCTATCCAATCAAGATAGGGGATGCTCTGGCCATAGACTTAGACTCATCAGGACCATTTGGGTCCTGAGCCACTCGCTAAGTACTACACTCTTCTAATAGAAGTGCACTGAGGTCACCATCCTTAGGAGTAATTGAATAACATAATACAAGCTTGAATTCCACCTCGGAATTTGGCTTAAAGCCTCGGGAAGTCAAGCGAATCCATATGGGATTCCTTTCGAGTATGCGTTGAATTACCTTTTTCCAATTTTAATTATCTTATCTTTCTAAATAGGATTCTTACTCAATCTTTCTTTTACCAAGCCTAGACCCCACCCACGAATGCCTGAGTACGAGGGACAACTTCATCCCAAGACTGCCTACATACCCGCTTCAGCATGGGATCAAGGCATAAAGTATGTAGTTCTATTTTCTATTCTATGGTTTGATGTAAACTGATTAGTGGGTACACAACCCCTTCTAGGTTCAATGTCCTAGACAGTTTCTCTGCGGTTGCTACCCACGATGGTAGCACTTAAACAAAGACTCAAGATGGCCTATTGTTTGTGGCCTAACAACTACATCCTAACACCTATCATGAGCGTCACCCTTGGCCAAATTGTCGATCACCAATATCTCTTCAAGATAAAAAAACAATTTCATAAAAACGTTTTACTTAGCCAACCCTAAAGGGGCTTTACTATGGTTTCTCTCAACGGATGAAAAATCATTTAAAAATTATCTTATTAGATTATCGATCCAAGAGGGATTACCCGCCCCTTGGATTTTAACTTCCAAGTGTCCCTTATTACTCCCTGACGATTTATAGGGATGATGCCAGAGATGTCGTTGATGTAGCTTTATTAGGCGTTAAGTGCAGTAGTTCAACACGATGACATTACCCGTAAGCGTGACCCAAAGGCACCATATATACCGAACGCTACTAGGTTTAGGTTTCCATCTTCCTTTATTTAGTTTTCTAAATAAGAAGCTATGAAAACATCATGCTTGAAAACAATTACTAATTGAACGTGCATAATTTTAATTGATTGAAATAACTACTCGATGAATTACGTAGAATAAAAACCATAATTTGAAATATAACTTGGATACGAAAAACTTGCATATTAATAATTACATGTGTACTTGCATGGAGATGATAACGTCAAATAAATGTAGTTAATCTATAAGTAATTTGCATGATATAAGAATAGTGTAACTTGTGTGCATAATTAAGCAATCCAAAAATAGTGATTAATTTAGGCATTCGATTCAAATCATATTAATGTGAATTAATTGCTAAAGGCCAACTAAGTGCTGAATGGATATTACATGGAATGAATGATTCTAATTAAAAGAATTGATCCAATATATCCAATATAATTTACGAATATAAAACTTACCAAGGATACTTTAATCATGAATTCACTACACAATAATCCCCAATATTTATAAACTTTTCTAAGTTAAATTCAACAACTTAAAATTTATACTAAGGAAAGAATTTAATATTTCCTAAATTGCAATTATTAACAATTAAAATTAAAATTTAAGTAATTAACTTTAATCCCAAAGTAATTACTAAAAATTCTAATTTGAAAATTAAAAAGATTATATTAAAAAAACTATTTACAAAAATGAAAAAAAGCGAATTCCCTTTTTCTTTTTATTGTTTTATTTGCAAATGGGGGAGTGGGGAGCACGGGTCCCATCACCCCCCTGTGGTCCTGCATGTGCAGGCCCGCAGGGTTGAGGGGGCCTCGTGGTCCCCTCCACTCCCTTGCGGCCACTGGCAGTGACCGCAGGGTAGTGGGGGGTACCACTACCCCCGACGGTTACAATACCTGCTGCCCCTGCACGCTGCCATCATGCCTTTGAATATTTTTCGAAGATTATGCCGTAATCATTAATATATTTTGACATTTGAATGCAGTTTAATATAATTATAATGTGACATTAATATATATTAACATTCGAAATAAACTTTATATATATATATATATGTATATATTTATATATATATGGTTTCATATTCCCTTACTTAAAAAAAACAAAAGAGAATTTATTTATGAAAGTAAGAACATGGATAAAATAGATGATCAAATAATTGTTTTTAGATTGATTTTCATAGTAGGCAGGAGTTTAACATTTACAAAGATAGAGAGAGAGCTTTATCCAACATTCACAGGGAGGGAGTTTATTTCCAGACTTCACAAGGAAATTGTTTATTTCCAAGATTCATTTCCAGTATTCACAGGAGGATTTTATTCAACTGATATTCACAGAGAGGTCTTTGTTCAACTCACGTGGAGATTTATCTAATTAATAATCATAGAAAGATTTAAAATAACCACAGTGAGATTCAAAATAATCACAGAGAGATTTAAAATAATCACAGAGAGAGATTTAAAATAACCATAGAGGAAATAATCATAGAGATTTAAAATAATCACAAAGAGATTTAAGAATGAGATTCAGAATTCCATTCGAAAAACTAGAGAGATGGATTAAAGGGAAGAAAATAAAGATTCAAATCATATAGGAAGAATTTTAATCTCAGAAAGAGAGATTTTAAACAAATAAAAGAATATGATTTTCTTTTTGCTAAAATCTTTGGAAAAAGGAAAAAAAAAACAAAAAGTAAGATCTTGGGCATATTTTCTTGAGGGAATTAAAATAAATAAATAACTATCTTTTATGTGCACTATAGGAAAGCATCATCATCATTATTTATCCCCAAATAAAAGATTTAAAAACAAATAAAATAATTTCTTTATATGAAGGAAGATCTATAACTATTGATAATACAAATTCCTCATAAGCGAATGTGAAATAACAGGGAGAGAACCTGGTTTATCGAGCTTGATGTTGAATCCACTGGTTATCCTTTTGATCCTTCCTTGCAACTTGAGAGAAATCCTTCAACAACAACTTAGAATTCCTGCAACAAAAGATGAGACTACCAAGGAAAAGATCTATTTCTAAATCTTGGGAAATTTCCTTCAAAACAAAATCAACTCCCTTCTTTGAAACTTGCATATAATTTTATAAGAAAATTCCCTCTGTTCCGCTATCTAGACAATTTAATTAGAAAGGAGATTCTTTCCGAATTTTGGACTTCATGCAAATTGATTAGACTTAGTGGGAGGAGTTACATGCAAGGTGGTGGAGAATACTCTAGAAGTTTCTTATTCTTCCTACAACATGTGCCATAATTGGATGTGGAAAACTAAATAAATAAATAAGAAAAATGTATATTTTCTATGTGTGTGTGTGTGTGTTTTATTATTTTATCCTTTTATAATATTCATTCAATCATTTAAATAGCTTATCCAAAAATATAATAGAGTTTGTATTTTAAATCCAAAAGTGATAAAGGAGGGTTGTGACATCCTCCCCCCCTTAATTTGTGCATCGTCCCGATGCACTTATTGAATGCATCCAAAAGAGTCTATAGTTCATGATTAAAACAAAAAAGGAAACAACTGCCGCATCTCCTTAGTATCTTCCCACGTGGCATTCTTTTCATCATACTGGTCCCATTGTACTTTTCACTGATCAACCTCTCTGTTGCGCAACTGGCACTAGCGCCTCTCCAAGATTTTGAATGGCTCTATCATTATTCCTCCCATTTCCCGGACCTATAAGGCATCCCAATTCAAAATGTGTTTCTCATCAGGTACATACTTCTTAAGAAGAGATATATGGAAGACATCATGGATTTGGCTCAATTGGGGAGGTAAGGCCAACCGATATGCAACTGGATTAATCCTTCCCAATATTTCAAAGGGTCCAACATAACGAGGTGCAAGCTTAGTCTTTTTCTGAAATCTTATGGAACTCTTGTGTGGCCTAACCCTTAGGAAGACTTTCTCTCCCACCTCAAACTCCCTTGGTGTCCTGTTTTTGTCTGCATAGCTTTTCTGCCTATCTGAGGCTTCCTTCAATCTTTGCCTAATTTCCCTAGTTTTCCTCTCCATCTCTTTCAACATATCTGGTCCAACAATCACTCTATCTTCAAGACTATCCCAACTCAAAGGTGTTCAACATGGTCTACCATATAAAGCTTCAAAAGGTGCCATTCCCAAAGATGTTTGATATGTATTATTGTAAGAAAACTCTACTAGAGGTAGGCACTCTTCCCATTTCCTCTGTTGGTCCATGCAATACATGCAAAGTAGGTCTCCCATAATCTAATTTGTCCTTTCTGTCTGACCATCGGTTTCAGGATGGTATGCAGTGCTAAAATTTAGTTGAGTTCCTAGAGCTGATTGGAGAGTGGTCCAACACCTTGAAGTGAATCTAGCATCTCTATCTGATATGATTTTCTCTGGTATTCCATGCAGCCTAAATATTTCCTTAACAAAGAGCCTAGCCAAGGTAGGTGCATCATCCGTCAGATTCCCCAGTATAAAGTGCGCCACCTTAGTGAGTTTGTCAACTACCACCATTATTGCACCATGCCTAGAAGGTGACATGGGTAACCCTTGCACAAAATCCATGCTAATAACTTGCCACTTGTGTTGAGGTACATCATGTAACTGTAACAATCTGGCTGGATGTCTATGTTTTGCCTTTACTCTTTGACACTCCAAACATTTAGCCACATACTTGACGATGTCATTCTTCATCCCTTGCCAAAAGTATAACTTCTTTAGATCTACATAAAGTTTGTTAACTCCTAGGTGCCCTGAATAAGGGGCATTGTGAGCCTCCGGCAGGACTACTTCCCTTAAGTTCCCTAAATTAGGAATATAGATTCTATTATTGTATCTGAGTGACCCATCTTCATCTAATGTATATCCTTCAATCTTAGGATCGGTTGGATTGTATTCTAAAGTCAATTTGACTTGCTCATACCATGGGTCATGTCCTTGTTCATCCATTATTTGCCTTTTGAAAGAAGTTTTGAAAGTTGCTATAGTCATCAAGTGTCTCCTCCTACTTAAGGCATCTTCCACCCTATTTTCCTTCCCCTTAATATATTCAATTTCAAAATCATATTCACTTAGAAACTCTAACCACCTTCTTTGTCTGGTATTTATGTGGGGTTGGGTAAAGATGTACTTTAGTCCTTGGTTATCTGACTTTAACTCAAAGGGCTTCCCTAGTAAGAAGTGTCTCCATTTCTGTAGGGCATGCACAATCGCTGCCAACTCTAAGTCATGGGGTGCATAATTGACTTCATGAGTCTTTAGCTTTCTGGATTCATAAGCTACTACCCCTTCATCTTGGACAAGTACTCCTCCTAACCCTTCAATAGAAGCATCAGTTGTGACTGTGAAGTGTCCATTCGGATCTGGCACCTTTAGAATGGGTGTCGAGGTTAGTTTTCCCTTCAAGATTTGGAATGCCTTATCACTTTGTTCTATCCACACAAACCTTTTACCCTTCCTTTGTAATGAGGTGATGGGGTTTGCTATCTTAGAGAATCCTTCCACAAACCTCCTATAGTAACCTACTAGCCCCAAAAAGCTTCTTACCTCTGAAACATTTTTAGGGATTGGCCATTCTACTATTGCCTTTATTTTATCTAGATCAACTGCTATTCCTTCCTTTGATATTATATGCCCAAGGTAGTGAATCTTTTCCTCGAAGAAGGCACATTTTGACAATTTCCCATATAACTTATGTTCTCTCAACCTTTGCAAAACAATTTGTAGGTGCACTAAATGTTCCTCCTCATTCCTAGAGTAAATTAATATGTCATCCAAAAATACCAAAACAAATTTATCCAAGTAGTCATGGAGTACACTATTCATTAGGTTCATAAATGCAATTGGGGTGTTGGTTACACCAAAAGGAACTACTGTGAATTCATAATGCCCATATCCAGTCCTTAAAGCTGTCTTCAGAATGTCTTCCTCCTTAATTCTGAGTTGATGGTACCCTGACCGGAGGTCTATCTTTGAGAAAACTGCTGCTCCTTTCATTTGGTCAAAAAGATCCTCTATGCAAGGTAAGGTATACCTATTCTTTATTGTGACCTTGTTCAACATCCTATAGTCAATGCATAGCCTTAAGGTTCCATCCTTCTTCTTGACAAACAAAACTGGCGCTCCCCATGGTGATACACTTGGCCTTATTAATCCCTTAGCTAAGAGTTCCTCTAATTGCATTTTGAGCTCTTGTAATTCAGTCGTGTTCATTTGGTAAGGTGCCCTTGATACTGGTTCAGCTCCTGGTAGCACTTCGATAGAAAAGTCAAACTTCCTTTTAGGGGGTAAGCTGGGTAATTCTTCTGGAAAAACATGCTTGAATTCTTTTAAGAAAGGGGCATTTTCAAAGGTTGGTGTATTCTCCTCTTTTTCTTCATCAATTTCAACCATATAGATTTGGCCTCTTCTTCTACTTTCCTTCTTTAATTGCATGGCTGATATGGTTTCTATATTAATGGGTTTAAACTTTCCTTGGATTTTGACCTTTTTCCCCCCATCATCCAAACATTCAACAACTTTGCTATAGAAATCTAAATTAGCTTGATGGTCTGTTAACCAACTTATTCCAATAATTACATCATATAATCCTAGGGGTGCCACATAGAGATCTACCCTTGTTTCAAACTCAGGAAATTGTACCCTTGCCCTCGGCAAACACTTAGTTACTTCCCTAGTTGCCTTATCCCCATATTGAACCGTCCATGATGACTCCATTCGATTAAATTTTAATTCATATTTTCTTACTAATTCAGGTGAGATGAAACATTCAGATGACCCAGTGTCAATTAGAATTGAAATTGGTTGTTCAAATAGTGTACCTGTAGTTTCCACGGGAATGTTCTGGTATCTTCCTCTTCAGTTCCTAATTGCTGCATGAATCCTTTGTTGGGGCCCTTGTTGGGGTTTATTGGCCCTAATCTGTCCTTGCATCCTGGGGCACTCTCTAGCAAAATGGTTTTCCCCACACATAAAGCATCCACCTGGAGGACCCCTCCTACCTTGATTCCTAGGGGGATCATTCCTTGTTTCATTGGCCCTAGGTGGATAAGTTATCCTATTCTGCTGACCATTCCTGTTATAGTTGCCTCTTTTATTATTGCTCCTGTTATTATTATCATTATTTCCATTCCTTTGATATTGATTAGGAGGTGGCATTCTTTCAGAAGAATTATTCCTTTGACCTTTGTTGAAATTAGTGTTTCCATTGAATTCCTGCTTCCTTTTAAATGAGTGGTTCCCATTATAGTTCTGCTTTGCCAATGTTTGAATCTTCCTCTCTTGCCTTAGGGACTTTTCAAGTACTTCGTTCATGTTTTTGGGTCCATGCATGTCAACCTCTGCCCCTATGTTGGTATTTAACCCCAAAATGAACTTCCTTGCTTGGCCTTCTTCATCTTTCTGGTACATAGGTACATATATAAGCAACTTGGCGAACTTATCCCAATATTGTTGAACGGATAGGGGCCCTTGATGTAGATTATGGAATTCTATCACCTTCTCATCAAAGAACAATTGAGGGAGCCACTTATCTCGGAAGTGGTGAACAAATTGATCCCATGTGACCGTATCCATGCTATACCCATTTTGTTCCTTGGTGTTGGTCCACCAACTAGCTGCCTCCCCTGTGAGTTGATAGGAACCCCATAAAGCCTTGGTTGATTCACTAAAATCTCTTAGTTCAAAATACTTTTCCATTTCGTTTAACCAATTCTCAGCTCCTTCACCAATTTGCCTCCCATCGAACTTAGGAGGGGTGATTTTCTTTAAGTCCTTGGAGAGTTCCAATATGTTATTTTCTTTTCTATTACCCATCATATTCCCTTGATTGCTACCAGGGTTTCCATTTTCGATACCACTTCTATTTTCAAAGTCATTCTACCTTTCCCTAAGGTTCTGCATTGATTGTTCCAGGAAGTTGATTTTATCTCTTTGTTTGGTTAGAAGGTCGATTATAGCTTGGACCCCATCTTCGTTATTTCCTGGGTTGTGTCGATCCTCTTCATGGTCTTCCTCATGGTTTTCTTCATGGTTTTCCTCATGGGTTTCTTCCCTTCGACTCCTAGTACGTCTTCCTCTTCCTCTTCCTCTTCCTCTAGCCATTCTAGGTTTTTACCTGAAAGTTAAATTATGTAGTTAGTTCTTGATTTAGAATTTTAAAATTTAATTTCTACCATTGGAAAACATTCCCTTAGTTGAATAAATTGAAGTGAGCACAAGGCCTAGATTTGAACCTTTGCTTTGATACCAAATGTAATAACCCACCATATTTAACCCAACAAAAATTTGAACATTCTTTTTTTTTTTTTGGGTTAAATTTAATCATTTGTGTTTGATTCAATCACACACTCTGGGAATCCATCCATTTGGATTAGGCATTCATCCATTCGGGATGAGCATCTAACCATACGGGTTAGGCACTTGTCCATATGGGACATAAGATTTCATCTATCCAATATGGGATAGGCATCTACCCATACGGGGTAGGCATCTATCCAAATCAGGATATGCATCTACCCATGCAGGGTAGGCATCTATCCAATCGGGATAGGGGATGCTCTGGCTAGAGAATTAGACTCATCAAGAACATTCGGGTCCTGAGCCACTCACTAAGTACTACACTCTTCTAACAGAAGTGCACTGAGGTTTCCGTCATTAGGAGTAATTGAATAACATAATACAAGCTTGAATTTCGCCTTAGAATTTGGCTTAAAGCTTGGGGAAGTCAAGCGAATCCATATGGGATTCCTTCCGAGTATGCGTTGATTTACCTTTTTCCAATTTTAATTATCTTATCTTTCTAAATAGGATTCTTACTCAATCTTTCTTTTACCAAGCCTAGACCTCACCCACGAACATCTGAGTACGAGGGACAACTTCATCCCAAGACTGCCTACATACCTACTTCGGCACGGGATCAAGGCGTAAAGTATGTAGTTCTATTTTCTATTCTATGGTTTGATGTAAACTGATTAGTGGGTATGCAACCCTTTCTAGGGTCAATGTCCCAGACAGTTTATCTGCGATTGCTACCCATGATGGTAGCACTTAAACAAAGGCTCAAGATGGCCTATTGTTTGTGGCCTAACAACTACATCCTAACACCAATCATGAGCATCACCCTTGGCCAAATTGCCGATCACCAATATCTCTTCAAGATAAAAAAACAATTTCAAAAAAATGTTTTACTTAACCAACCCTAAAGGGGGTTTACTATGGTTTCTCTCAACGGATGAAAAATCATTTAAAAATTATCTTATTAGATTATCGATCCAAGAGGGATTACCCACCCCTCGGATTTTAACTTCCAAGTGTCCCTTATTATTCCCCAATGATTTATAGGGATGATGCCACAGACGTCGTTGATGTAGCTTTATTAGGCGTTAAGTGCAGTAGTTCAACATGACAGCATTACCTGTAAGCTTGACCCAGAGGCACCATATATACCGAATGCTACTAGGTTTAGGTTTCCATCTTCCTTTATTTAGTTTTCTAACTAAGAAGCTATGAAAACAATTACTAATTGAACATGCATAATTTTAATTGATTGAAATAACTACTCGATGAATTACGTAGAATAAAAACCATAACTTGAAATATAACTTGGATACAAAAAACTTGCATATTAATAATTACATGTGTACTTGCATGGAGATGATAACGTCAAATAAATGTAGTTAATCTATATGTAATTTGCATGATATAAGAATAGTGTAACTTGCGTGCATAATTAAGCAATCCAAAAATAGTGATTAATTTAGGCATTCGATTCAAATCATATTAATGTGAATTAATTGCTAAAGGCCAACTAAGTGCTGAATGGATCTTACATGGAATGAATGATTCTAATTAAAAGAATTGATCCAATATAATTTACGAATATAAAATTTACCAAGGATACTTTAATCATGAATTCACTGCACAATAATCCCCAATATTTATAAACTTTTAAAAGTTAAATTCAACAACTTAAAATTTATACTAAGGAAAGAATTTAATATTTCCTAAATTGCAATTATTAACAATTAAAATTAAAATTTAAGTAATTAACTTTAATCCCAAAGTAATTACTAAAAATTCTAATTTGCAAATTGAAAAGTTTATATAAAAAAAACTATTTACAAAAATGAAAAAAAGTGAATTCCCTTTTTCTTTTTATTGTTTTATTTGCAAATGGGGGAGTGGGGACCACGGGTCCCATCACCCCCCTGCGGCCCTGCATGTGCAAGCCGGTAGGGTTGAGGGGGCCTCGTGGTCCCATCCACTCCCCCGCGGCCACTGACAGTGACCGCAGGGTAGTGGGGGGTACCGCTAGCCTTGGCGGTTACAATACCCGCCGCCCCTGCACGCTGCCATCATGCCTTCGAATATTTTTCGAAGACCATGCCGTAATCATTAATATATTTTGACATTTGAATGTAGTTTAATATAATTATAATGTGACATTAATATATATTAACATTCAAAATAAACTCTCTCTCTCTCTCTCTATATATATATATATGTATATATATATGTATGGTTTCATAGTCCCTTAAAAAAAACAAAAGAGAATTTGTTTATGAAAGTAAGAACATGGATAAAATAGATGATCAAATAATTGTTTTTAGATTGATTTTCATAGTAGACAGGAGTTTAACATTTACAGAGAGAGAGAGAGAGAGAGAGAGAGAGAGAGAGAGAGAGAGAGAGAGAGAGAGAGAGAGAGAGAGAGAGAGAGAGAGAGAGAGAGAGAGAGAGAGAGAGAGAGAGAGAGAGAGCTTTATCCAGCATTCACAGGGAGGGAGTTTATTTCTAGACTTCACAGGGAAATTGTTTATTTCTAGGATTCATTTCCAGTATTCACAGGAGGATTTTATTCAACTGATATTCACAGAGAGGTCTTTGTTCAACTCACAGGAGATTTATCTAATTAATAATCATAGAAAGATTTAAAATAACCACAGAGAGATTCAAAATAATCATAGAGGAAATAATCACAGAGAGATTTAAAATAATCACAGAGAGAGATTTAAAATAACCATAGAGAAAATAATCATAGAGATTTAAAATAATCACAGAAAGATTTAAGAATGAGATTCAGAATTCCATTCGAAAAACAAGAGAGATGGATTAAAGGGAAGAAAATAAAGATTCAAATCATATAGGAAGAATTTTAATCTCAGAAAGAGAGAGATTTTAAACAAATAAAAGAATATGATTTTCTTTTTGCTAAAATCTTTGGAAAAAGGAAAAAAAACAAAAAGTAAGATCTTGGGCATATTTTCTTGAGTGAATTAAAATAAATAAATAACTATCTTTTACGTGCACCATAGGAAAGCATCATCATTATTATTTATCCCCAAATAAAAGATTTAAAAACAAATAAAATAATTTCGTTATATGAAGGAAGATCTATAACTATTGATAATACAAATTCCTCATAAGTGAATGTGAAATAATAGGGAGAGAACCTGGTTTATCGAAATTGATGTTGAATCCACTGGTTATCCTTTTGATCCTTCCTTGCAACTTGAGAGAAATCCTTCAACAACAACTTAGAATTCCTACAACGAAAGATGAGACTACCAAGGAAAAGATCTGTTTCTAAAACTTGGGAAATTTCCTTCAAAACAAAATCAACTCCCTTCTTTGAAACTTGCATATAATTTTATAAGAAAATTCTCTCTATTCCACTATCTAGAAAATTTATTTAAAAAGGAGATTCTTTCCCAATTTTGGACTTCATGCAAATTGATTAGACTTAGTGGGAGGAGTTACATGCAAGGTGGTGGAGAATCCTCTGGAAGCTTCTTATTCTTCCTACAACATGTACCATAATTGGATGTGGAAAACTAAATAAATAAATAAGAAAAATGTATATTTTCCATGTGTGTGTGTGTGTGTGTTTTATTATTTTATCCTTTTATAATATTCATTCAATCATTTAAATAGCTTATCCAAAAATATAATAGAGTTTGTATTTTAAATCCAAAAGTGATAAAGGAGGGTTGTGACAAAATCATAATGACTCATTCCATAATATTATCATGATTCTTCAAGGCATAATTATCCATGGACAACCTGGAAAAATTGAGAGTAAACTTCAAGACTATACTAAGCTACCACAAACTCTAAAATCCTACAGAACGTCAAAGATTACCACTGAAACAAATAAAAGAAGTAAACTATAACAAGTAAACCTACAATTGCTGGCTCATTGTGTCTTATCACCTTTGATCTTGCTTGCTGACATGATTTCTCTCAGATTTGCACTAATTTTGGTTTTCAAGATGACAAGAGATGAACAGTGAGTGGTATTTGAATGCTAAATGCAAGCTATATGATTTATGCAATACAATATGCAGCTATATGAAAGACCTATGCTAAGCAAAAGGCACACTTGAATTACTAAATTATCTATGATTTTCTATAAGAATAACTTGATTGCAAGATAATGACTAGTTTCAAATTGTTGGAGAAATGCATCTTTTATAGACTTTGCATGAACAAAATCCTAATTGGCAAGGATCTATGGTTGAGAGTAAATATTGAGAGATAAATGGCTATGAATGATTGGTTAGAATGTGAGAGAGAAAGGAGGAAGATGTTCCTCCTACACATGTAGGATGGAGGAAAAGATGGAAGAAGAGTCCAAGTGGCAGCATGCTCACCTTGACCACAATCAGAATCCCCAAGAATATAGGATGGTTGGAAATGATCTAGGAAATGTAGGACATTAACTAGTGAGAGGTGGACAAAACCTCCTCCAAAGATGTAGTAGTGGAGGGAATATAGGGAGTAAGAGGACAACTAAGTGTCTTCCTCCTCTTGACTAGGAATAGAAGTTAGAGATTAAATGTCGCTAATTTAAATATTAGAAAAAAATAATTTATTTAGCCACATGGAAATGAGTTGGCAAAAAAGATGATGTGGAAAAGATTTAATTAAATAATTAATATTTTAATTAATAAATTGATTAACATAGAAGAAGAGGACCAATGAATTAAATAAATAAACTTTTTAATTAATATAATAGAAGAATAATCATTAAATAAATAATAAATATTTATTTAATTAATCATAGCCATTTTTAGGTGTATACATTTTTCCCCTCTTTGAGACAATGTTGGAACAATGTTTTTTTTTTGGCAAGGTGGCAATGCCACTTGATATATATTCTTAATAATATATAATTTTTACAATATATTTAAAAACGGGTTCAAACTGAGCTCCCAGAGAAAAGAACCAGCAAGAAAAACTCCAGTCATTGCTCATCAACATGACTATAGAAGAGAAGTAGTGAACAATCCTCTAGCCGGAGCTAGTTTCAAAATAGAGATCAGCAAAGGAGCATGCAAGCTCATTTATAAATAGGAGCATGCAAGCTTATTTACAAAATAAGGACATGAAAAAGAAATAACATAGGCTGCCCTATGAATGAAGAAGAGAGCTCCAAAATACAAGAGGACTAAACCAACATCGAAGGATAGTTCCATCTTCATGGGATATCTTGAAGGCCCTGCAACAAAGAATCCTGCAACCAAAATTGACATGCCCCTGCACGAAAAAACACCTGCAACCAAAATATATATATACTACAGAATGAAGAGAATTTACAACAAACACAAGGGTCCAAAACATGACTGACACCAACAACATGAGATCTGCGGTCCACCATTATAGACAAATGCTAAAGGAGAAGAGGTGAATACGGAAATGCTAGAGAGAAATGAAGCCCAAAATTTTTATGCCGTAAATGAAAAGAAAGAGGAGATATATCATAAAAAATATAACAAACCAAAAGAAGTGGCGTACAAAGATAATCATGAAAACAACGCCACACCAAACTTTAAATGGCATATGAAGGACAAATTCCCAATGTGAAAATAAATATCTCTAGATTTCGCACCAGAAGAGAGTACCAAACACACGAACAACATCAATAACAACCAACTCATCATTAATGAATGCCAAGTGATGATTGAGTAAAGCAAAGTACCTCAAATCAAAACCAAATGGAATTATGAAAATGAATACCTCACCAAGAGAAGAGAATATCAACTTCTATAAATGAGCAATCATATAATAAGAAAGATTAAATACTCGACTCTCTACAGGCTATACTTAATAGGTTTGGGAAGCTCATCAAATCACACCCCAATCAAGAGGAATCAATAAAAACTTTGTCACAACCCATTTTAGCGAGGCAATCAGCCAATGCATTACCTTCATGATAAACATGTGAGATGATGAGGTGCTCAAACGTATCAAGAAGAGTCCATATTTGTTCAAGAATATACCGGAAATGCTAATTATCAACTTTTCTTGCCTTGCAAGCATTAATGACAATAACTGAATCACCTTCAATATGAAGGTATTTGAAATTCAAATCCTTAGCCATAACAAGACCTTCTAAAAGAGCACAAGCCTCGACCATATTATTTGTGCCAGAAGAAATTGGCATAGCTTTTAATGCTAATAAAGAACCCAAATGATCATGAATATCTATCCCTATTCCTGAATCACCAAGATTTCCACAGGAGGATCCATCAAAATTTAATTTACAAAAAGGGGCATTAAGAGGATGCCATTTTATGGAATTTATGTCTACAGGTGTTTTCTGAATCCTTGGAAAGGCGGGTGATACAGGAATAATTTTACTTTTCCAATAAGAAATCATAAAATTGTCCCAGGAAGAGAACTCTGAATTCATATTAAAATATTTCTGAACATGAGCATTAACTTGCTCAATAATACTTCTTTCCAAAATCCCAAGAACAACAAATAAATCCAATGAGTCACATCTAAAAATGCGCATGTTTCTTTCCCACCAAATGGCCCATATGTCTAAAGAGGGAATTATAAACCACAAACAAGCAAATAGAAAAGATGAGTACAAAACTGGCCAAGACTGAAACATGTCCCATAAAGATAAATGCAAAGGGAATGAAAGAGATAACTTTTGGAGGACAAAATACCAACAACTACTTGCAAACTCACAATGAAGAAAAAGATGATTGACATCTTCAAGAGCTTTACCACATAAGACACAAGAAAAGGAGGCTGCAATATTAAATTTGACTAAACGATCACTAGTCAAAATTCTATTTTGCAGTGCGAGCCAAGAAAAAACACCAGCTTTAGGTAATACTGAATTATTCCAACAAAACAAAAAGGCATGATGAGGAGCATTTTGATTGGCCATTTGTTGAACAACAAAATATCCTTCTTTAACATAGTAGTTTCCCAATTTAGAAGGGCAGCAAATAAGTCGATCTTTGATGTTAGAAAGGAAAGCTACTCGGTCTTGCAAAACAGATTTAAAATTTTGAATTTCCTACAAGGACAATGGAAGAGTAGAGGGATTCTTCCATGAAACCTTGTGAGAAAATAGATCAACACTATCTACATAATCAACCAGTCTAACTCCCCATGATTGAGAAAGAACAACTGAAACAGAAGCAAGAGAATCTTGCTACGAAAGAGGGGGAAAGCCATTCCAGGAGTCTTTCCAAAAAAGAATATCCTCCCCCGAATGGACCTGCTAGGAGAGAAAATTAGAGACCACTTCCCTACATGAGATCATAAAGTTCCAAATAGCAGACCCCTGTGGAGGATTAGAAATTGTGAAGATCCTAGCAAGATTCTGGGAATCCAAATACTTAGCATGCATAATTTGGCACCACAAAGATTGGGGCGTAGTATAAATAGACCAAACTAGTTTGCCCCCAAAAGCCCTATTTCTTTTAGATAAGTCTTGAATCCCAACACCACTAACTTGCTTGGAAAGAGACATCTTGGTCAAAGAAATCAATGAAATCTTTTTATCTTCTGTCATGTTATTTTTCCAAAGAAAAGATCGAATAATCTTTTCAATTTGGGAGATGATTGATTTGGGAGCTTGAAGAACTGAGATATAGTAATTAGGAATGGTAGATATGACCATTTTAATGAGGAGTATCCTACTTGAAAGAGACAACCACCTAGCCTTCCAAGCAGAAATATGAGATTTAAGTCTCTCAATAAACGAATTCCAAAAAGAAGACTTAGCAGATCCCATAAAGAAAGGAATCCCCAAATAGGTAGAAGGAAGAGAGTCTATTGGGAAACCTAAGATATTCACAAGTCTATCAGCCACCAACTAAGGAGTATTAAAAATGAAGATCTTGGATTTATGGGGGCTAATCTGTTGGCCAGATCCAAGAGTATAAGTATCCAGAATAAATTTAATATGAGTAGCCTCTTGAATAGAAGAATACCCAAATAAAAGTGTATCATCAAAAAAAAGGTTATGAGTGACTGAAATATTAGAATATGGAATTAACACCCCTTGCCAAAAGCCCAGATCCCTTTGCTTAATAACCAATTGACTAAAAGCTTCTGCCATAATGATAAATAAGAAAGGAGATAAATGATCTCCTTGTCTAACACCCTAGGTTGAAGAAAAGTATCTAGAGGGAGCTCCATTAATGATGACAGAAAATGAAGCAGTAGAAATACAACTCTTGATCCATTTACACCAGCTTTCAGAGAAACCAAATTTTCTCAAAACTTTGAGCAGAAAAGCCCAGCAAACTTTATCATAAGCCTTCATCATATCAAGTTTCACCACAAAAGCTGGGATATTGGATGAATTTATGGAATGTAAAGTTTCATGAGCAACCATTGATCCCTCATTAGTTTCCCGACCTAGAACAAAACCTCCTTGTTGAGGAGAGATGATACGAGGAAGGAGAATTTTAAGTCTTAAATAAATAGCCTTGGTGAAGATTGTGTAAATAGAGTTGCACAAAGAAATGGGTCTAAATTCAACAAAAGTTTGGGGATTCTTAGATTTTGGGATAAGGGCAATATAAGTGATGTTAAATTTTTTAAGGATATACCCACCCCTCCTAGACTCTTCCAAAGCCATTAATAATTTAAAACCAATAAAATCCCAACATTTCTGAAAGAACAAGATAGTAAACCCATCAGGACCTGGAGCTTTGTCAGGGGCCATGGAAAAAACAACATAATGAAGCTCATCTAAAGAAAAAGGCCTCATAAGAAAGTCATTATCCTCATGAGAAACAAGGGAGGGGATAGAATCTAAAAGCAAATCCACATGATGATACATAAGGAAGAAGAAAAAGAAGGAGATAACAATTCCTTAAAAAAAGACACCCCCTCCTCTCTAATTTGATGATCTGAATTAAGGACATAATCAGACTTAGAATCCTTAATACTAGAAATTGTAGAAGCAACTTGTTTAAGCTTGGCTGCAACTTGAAAGAAGGTAGTATTCCTGTCACCTTCTTTAAGACAAACCTCATGAGACTTTTGCAACCAATAGGTTTCAACCCGGGAGCAAAGGATCTCCCAGTAAGCTTGCAATTTCTTTTGAGCATCATTAGTGGAGGAATTAGTGCCATGTCTAATAATCTCCTCATTAAAAACCTTCAAATCATTGGCAACTGCCTCTTTTTCATGAAAATATTCTTAAAGACCAATTTATTCCAAGCCATAATTTGAGATTTCACAAATTTTAGTTTGGAATTAAATTGAAACATCTTAGTACCTTTGCAAAATAGAGCACTTATCCACCATTTCTTTAATAAAGAAAGAAAATGAGGATGAGTGAACCACATTTTCTCAAACTTAAAAGAAGGTCTAACAGAGGAAACATGATCCAATTTATCACAATTGAGCAAAATTGGGAAATGGTCAGAATCTGAGGAGGTAAGAATCTCAGAAGAAAAGGAAAAGTTGTTCAAACATAGGTTTAGGTAAATAAGGAATCTGTCAAGGCAAGAGGCAATCTAGCATTTAGATCTCCTATTAGTCCAAATGAAAGAACCATTAGAAGGGAAAATATCGAATAACACACTATATTGTACAAAGGAAGAAAAGTCATCAATAACCTTCTGAGTTGTAGGGTTACCCCCTCTTTTTTCATTCGGGGAAAGGAGAGCATTAAAATCACCCCCAAGAACAATAAAAAAATCATTATATCATAAAAATAATTCAGATAAGGAATCCCATAAGTCATTTTTATTTGAAGGAGAATTCGGACCATAAATATTAAACAAAATAAAAGAGACTTCAAACCAGTCAACCTTTAACAACTGCCAATGAGAAGCAAAAGATAACATCTCAACTTTGACTGATTTAGGATTCTATAAAGTTATAAGAGCACCAGGAGCACCCAAAGAAGGAACATGAACAACTTTCCAAAGGGACCATTTGGAAATTATGTTATCAAAAGAATCCTGAGAAAGTTTAGACTCTTGCAATAAGATGATATCCACTTTTGAAGAATCAAGAAATTTCTTGATCCTTCCCCTTTTGTTAGGGGCATTTAAGCCCCTGACATTCCAAGATAAAATCCTCATTTATCACAAGGAGAGCAACATGCCCTCCTTGTTTTGACTTGGGAAGAAAATTTTTTCTACAATAGTGGATTAAATACCAGCCGCAATCTCCTCCTTGATTTTAGCCAATTTTGGTTTTTGACCCCTCTTCTTAGGAGTTTTAACAATAGAGGGGGAAATAGAAGGAGATTTCTCCAAGGCTAACTTTTGAGAGAAATCAAATCCATACAAATTAGAAACAATTGAAGAAGGACTATCAATAATATCCACATCCACACCTTCAACTGAATTTGGCTAAGAAGAGGAAACATGTCAACCATCATGGACAGGTCCCGAAGAGGCAGATGCAGAAGAAAAAGAAAATTTGGGAAATTCCTTTGCAACAATCTCATCAAGTAGATCAGAAGAAACCAAAAATAAAATATCTGAAGCAATAAGCTAAATCTTCTCTTCAGAAATGGAAAGAGAAGAAGGAGACCTTGGAATGGACAAAAAAGAATCACTATCAAAAATCAAACTATGAACAATTTTGGTATCATCTGCCAAACCCACAAATGAAGAATGAGGAGAAGAATTAATAGAGAAATGATTTGTGCAACCATTAGAGGCCGAAGGATAAGAAATTTGAAAAAAACTCGCAGAGGAGAACAAAAAAGGTTCAAAACAAAATTTAGAAGACCAATAATCCTTGAAATGACTAGGAAGAAATTTAACCGAGTTTGAAGAAATAGAACAAAACCGACGAATGGCAGACATAACAAAAAAGAACATGACCAGAGAGCAGAGAAAAGTAAAATCCATTAGAGGCACATCACATATGATATATCTAGAAAAAGGAATGAGAGATGTAACAAAAAGAGGTAAAGGAGTAGAATCCTTAACATTATGATCCTTCAAAGACTGACGATCCTTACTTTTAAAAAAGGAACATTGGCAAAAATTAGATGAAAAATATGAACAAGCTTGTAAAGGTGCATCATAATCACCACAACATTGAGAGGTGAAATGGCCAAGTAACGGAGTACAAGAATGAATAGTGATCAAATCTTGAATTACCATAGGTTGAATCCACACACCATATTTGGAGAAAATAGTAATCTCAGAGGGAATGGGTTTAGACAGCTGTTTCAAAGAAAAATTAAAAAAATAAATCCAGTCTCAAATTTGCCCCTGACGTTAATAAAATATCAATGGCATGCCCCCTCGGGAGATTGATCAATGAAAAGTTTTGAAAATTTTATTTAAAGGATCAATCTAACAAAAAATATTAAATTCTCCAGATAAATGTGGAAAAAATGATTTTTGAAATAAAAATGCCCTAAACATTAGACAATTAAAACACCTCCAATTAGGTCAATTATGGGCTATATATATCAAGGGTTGGGCCCATTGCCAAATAATTTGCACACTTGGAGGTTGGAGAGTGAAGAGAGGAGAGCCACTTGAAGAGATTGGAGTGTTGCCAATTATTACGATGGTGATTCCCTACCACATACATCAGTTTGAGAGAGTGCATATATTCCAGAGGCTAGTTGACTATAGACCCCCGATAGGTACCCCTGATCTTGCTCTGTACAATTTTTTAAGGTCATTTTTGAATTTCAAAATTTAGCGCTAGTTAGGTTTTTGTGATTTTTTGCTTTTTATTTGTTTTAGCACATTTTAAAATATTTTTAACAAATTCATTAAGTTTTTTAGCACTTTTGCATCTTTTAGTGCATTTGTCTATAGTTTTAACGCATTTAATTTATGTTTTCGTGCTTTTGTGCATTCTTTAATTGATGTAGGTGATTGATTTCTGGATAACTTGATAAGTTGATACCATGATTGATGGTTTTCAACTGATAGGAGTTCAGGGAGACCGATCTAGTCTCTGAAGAGATGATAGGATAGACAACTGTGTGCCATTAATGATGTTTATAATTGAGGCAACCTTAGTCGATGATTGACTTAAACAACAATGTTCGATTATTGAGGAGGTTTTAGATGTACTTTAGTGTTGAGAGCAATTTCCTTCCATGAGACACTTGATACCTGATTTAGACATTGTCACGATTAGGCATATAGATGCATGTGGTTTGAGGCACCTCCTTTATATGCCTGAGATTAGGATGAACAAGGCGTTATTGACATCACTCATAGAGAGATGGAATAGCGACCACAAATCTTTTCACCTTCCTACCATAGAGATTGGTGTGACACTGGAGGATGTGTATAGGATTTTGCACATAGCGATTACGGATGAGCTTGTACATCATGATCACCACGAGATGGGTGGGACAACAACACTGCAGAGAGTTTTTGGTGATGATACAATCGATGGCTCAAAGGTTCACTGGGAGGATATGTTGATGTATTATGAACCGATAGCCTCAGTATTAGTTGGATTAATTGGAGGGTTTATTTGTCTTGATAGGAGGTCATAGGGACAATTAGTTGGATGGGGCCGCATTTTGGAGTGGATGATGCAACACAAGACCAAATATGCTTGGGGTGTGTGTATGCTTGCACACTTATACCATGATCAAGATTAGGTTGTTTATGATAGGACAACGAGTTTATCTTCTAGGGTGACTTTGTTGCAGATATGGTGTCAGGAGCACATTGTTGTTACACAACCTATACATGATCAAGTGCGGGGTGATGGTCAACCCTACATTTATGCATATAGTGATATTGTCACCCAACCTAAGCTGGTTAAGCTGGAATATTGGAGGTATATTTTGGATAACATGGATACCATGGCATGGAGACAATATGTTGTCTGAGACTTGGACAAATGATGCTAGGGAGCTACCAGTTATTTTCCATAGTCGATATTTATTTGGTTGGACCCCCAATGTGATTGATCATTAGTTTATTGTTCAGATTAAAAGACACTTTGCATGGATTTAGGGGATGCGACAGGGTATGGCCTTGTATGCTCGGACATACAAGGATAGGGCAGAGTGGGGACTGTCGTGTGTGTGAAGTAGGGTACCTGCAGATGCAACACAAACACTCAATAGATCATTACAAGCATTGTTATCAAATTGAAATAAAACAAAAGATAAACCATGACAAAGTGACCTATCACCTCCTAAGAGATGCGAAAGTGGATTTTCTCTTAGATCTAGATAAGCAATCCCAGTGACTTGACTACACCTAGACAAAGGATTTAAAATGATTATGATATGCAAGCTAGATGAGATTGATTATGCTAGATTGATCCAAGAGTCTAATTAAGCTAATGATATGCATGATTAAGCGATGGTGATGATGATGTAATTAAGCTAGAATAGAGATTGATTAAGCTACATGATTCAACAATTATAGTACCCCTTTCTCGATTAGAATTTTAGACTCATATTTGACTTCAGTTGACCTCTTCAGTGGATACATTATTGTGATATTTTACTTAAACATTATGTAGTATGGTGATATGATTTAATTTGATTATCAGTATATGTTTTATGCAGTATTTCCTTATGCATGTTAAATGTGATTTTATTGGATTACTATCATGGTCTGACACAGTTAATTTATACATACAATGCGTTATATTCATGTTTCATGTTTGTAAGTGTATGGGGTGCGAGGGGATGATTTTCCTTCACTCACTCCAATGAGACAGGGAACATCACGATTCTCCTTTATCAGTGTGTGTGTCATGTCATTTATATATACGTCTATATGCACATGTGATTTTTTGATGCAGGACATTGCAAGTACAAGTACCATGTAGGTACAGGGTATTGACTCCACCTAGTTTCACAGGTTTGAGCGTACCTTATTTGTCCAATGGGAGTAGAGGAGATAGTTGTTAGACCCTAAAATTGACCCGCAGTTACACTCATGTGAGTGTCATCAGTCAGTAGTCATTTCCTGTTTGACCGATATGGGAGTCTGGTCGCTTTGACATTTTTCGTTTTGTGAGTCATTGTGTGGTTATTTCTCGTGTTGTGTGCCTCCTGCTAACTAGAAAAGTTCGTTTGAGTAAATAGTGTTATTTATTATTGGTGTATTTAAATTAAATTAATATACCTTTGTTATTTCATGTTGGGGTTTAAATTAAATTAATATACCTTTGTGATTAATGATTTAGTTAAATAAATTGAGTTATTAAATTTAAATTGTTAAAGTGCATGTTATATTTAAGAAAAGTAATTATATTTATTTGAGAAAGGAAATAAAGTTAAAAAGTATGCTTTTAGAATTTTTAATTTATATCTTGAAGTTATTTTCAATTTAAGGAAAAAGGAATGAGAAAAAGAAAAGATCTCCATTGACCTTTTGGAGGAGATTAGATTTTACCTTTTGGGGGAAATTTTCTATTGGTTGAATAACACTTTTAACCTAAAAGTTTTAGGTTAAAATATTTTCATATATTACCTGAGAGTTCACAAGGGAGAATGAAAATTTTGGAAGCCAAGTTTTGAAAACAAATCTGGAAATTGGATTTTGGATTGAGGATTTGGTGTGCAGGTTGAAGCTCATCTCAAATTCTCTTCCAGGAGTGTATTTACAAGTTGGATTGATTTTATCTTCCTTTTTGTTTAAAAATTTGAAATGTTCTAAAAAATTTCTATGTGTGTGTTTGGGAATTAATGAAATTGTTTTGGAAGCTTTAAATTTAGTTTGAGTTGTGGAAATAGAGTGATTTAAATTTGAGTTTATCTCTTCCTAAATTAGTTTGTTAATTTTGAAGAAATAGGTTTTTAAAACCAGAAATTTAGTTCTCTGTATGTGTTTTTCAAGTTGAATAATTTGTGTTAAATCTCTTCATTTCTAGTTTGGAAGTAATAGATCTATTTTCTATTTGTTTGGAGATTTTCATTTGTTAAAGAACAAGTGTTATGTTGGCCAATTTTTTACAAATTGACCTCTCTATGCGTGTTCTTGATTTTTTTTCATTTGTGTAAAAACAATGGAAATTTGGATTAAATCCTCTCTATTTTGGTTAAATTTGTTATGAATTTTGCCCAAAATCATTTGATTTGGGTCTTATTTGTATATATTTGTAAACATAAATTTTAATTAAGAATTTTTCTTTCAAAAATAAAAATAAAAATTATGTTTACTCTGTTTTTACAGAGTTGCTTATGTGCAGGAAATTTTACCAGAGGTATTTTATTAAAAATTAAAAAATATATATTATATTGACCCACGTGGCAGGGGACCCACCTTTCCCCACCACGTGGGATGATAGCTACACTACCATTGGTAGTCATTGCAACCACATGGTAGTAGCTCTACCCACTGCCAAAACAATAGTCCGTGTTATTAAAACTGCCTGCTAAACAATATTTCAACTGTCATGCTTTTACATCGTTGAAAATAAAAAGAAGGTTTTCGCCAGAACTTATGATATTCAAATTATATATATATCTGTGTGTGTGTGTATGTATGTAATTAGCTTAAATAATAGATAAAGCTAATTATATACATACACACATACAGATATATATTCGATGAATATATAAGTATATATTCGATGAATATATAATTATATACATATATTTATATTATTATATATATTTAATGTGATTTTTAATATTTTTAGAAATTGTATTATTTGGGGAGTTAAATTAAATGATGCTTTTGTGAAAAATGAATTATTTGTATATGGGATGTTTTATTCATTGAATTATTATAATTTTTGCTTGTTCAAAAATAAAAGGGGGGCAAATTGGTTATTTGTGGTTAATTTAATTTCTAGCCTTATTAGATTAATGACGGCTTGAATTTATTTTAAACAATGTGGTTGTGTTTTGTTAAATTTTAAATGTTGAATTGCAAGTATTTAATGATTTTACTATTTTCCAAAGGTTGTTTGAATATGGTCTTAGTGAATTTGGTATTTCTTAGCAAAGGGCTTATTTTGTTGCAATTCTTGTAAATGATTAGTCATCATGTGGCAGGTATTGTTGTACCCTCTTCATCAGGTGTTGTTCCTATAACCTTGTTGTTTGAAACCATGTTGTGTTATGTTCCATATGGTTAACCAAGGGTTAGTAAGATTATGTTTTTGTCACCTGTATTTTGTAGTGGTTTTTTGGCTATTAGTATCGCCATAGGGTTCTCGTAGAGAGATCGTGATTGTATGGTGTCCTATGGGAGAGTGGATTTTGAGTGGGGGCCACACCCAAAGTGCTTGGCTAGATAACCCCTCGAAAATGAGTTAATAATGATGGACTTGAAAAACACTGAGAGGGGGGGGGGGTGAATTAGTGACACCAAAATAGAACTACTTCAAACACTAACCAGTAGATGAACTTAACAAAACTTTTAAACACAATGCATATAATCCAAAATGATATAACAACATCCACAATAAGTAAAACATCCACCATAACACAAGTGTTTGTACGTGGAAAACCCAAATAGGTAAAAACCATGGTGAGATGGAACTCACAAGTTAACTATTTGTAGTAATAGTTAATTGACCGGTTAGGGTCTACAAAGTGCTCTACTAGGAGAGAATCTTGTTAGAGATCCCAAAGCTTGATTAGAAGTTTATACCCTGTGAAAGGTAGTACCCTGTTAGGAGTAACCTCGGTGGAGGATTTATGAATCCAAATTAATGGATCACCCTGTTAGAGGATTTGTACAAAGAAGCTTGTTAGAGCTTACGCGGTTAGGGGATTTGAATTCCGCTGTGATTGTTAGAAAACAACAGGATTGGTTTGATCTGTCTGAGTAGCACAATACTTGCTTGATCAGATCCTTCTAGGCATATTCAACACTGCTCTTTTGCATACTCTGCAACTTAACTCTTTTGACTTTCACACACAACATATCACTTTCACTCATATGAAATAATTCATCATAATGTCAATATATAGACATTATGATTTCATGTCGGCCCAAAGAAATCGTAACACAATTTCCTAGGTGCAGTGTATCTGGTCAAGTGATCATAACTCATCACAAAAATACCGCCAAAATTTGTCAGTGGGATAACTCATCATGATTTGTGGTAACTCATCACAAAATCAATGAATATCAGTTGGAACAATCAATACCGATTAGAGTTAAATATATGAACCGTTATCCTTGAATCTCCTTATATAATCTCCACTTGATCTTGAATGTTGATGTTGATTAATGTGTATCCACTGGTTGTCTTCAATGCATATACCGGTTTGTCACAAAGTACCAGTTAGAGATAAACCTCTTAGTATAACCTCTAGCATACCGGTTGTAGAATAAACAACTTGAAGTTACACTGGTAGATAATATAAACATATGTGTGTGTGTTTCATCAATGACAACACATGATGAATATATTACAATCATCATCAAGCCAACAATCTCCCCCTTTGGCATTGATGGAAACACTTAGAAAAATTTACAGTATTACCGCTAAGTGTGCATACAAAACAAAATTTACACATATACACATGCTCCCCCTTAATGCATTCATTATACAAAATTTTCAACATATTTCTACTCCCCCTTTGACAGCAATGCCAAATTGAAAAACTAAATATGTGTGTGTGTGTGTGTGTATATATATATATACAAAAAATTTGTATCAAAGTGTTCAACATATACAATAACAACTTAAAAAAAAAATCATGCATTAGCTAGTCTCATAAAAATAACATTAAAGTTCTGCTTCAACTGTGATATGGAATTTGCCCATGTTGCTAGCATGTTCTTAGTGTACTCTTTTGTAGACATAAGCTGTGTATGGAATTTTTCTATCAAATCTAGTGTATAGGTTTCTGGAGTTGCTAGATAGCTTCTGCATTTGAGTAGGCTCTCTGTAGTATGTTCACTTGTGATGTGAGTAGACTCTTGAGTTCCTTGAGAGACTGGAGTCTCTTTGCTTTCTCATGATCATAAGTATCCAACCTGTTGTGCAAATTATCTACAGATTTGCTAAAAGCAAATATAGAGTCCTGAAGTGGGACATATGCATTGCATATCCTTTCTAGCTCTTGCTATGTTTCTATTTGTCTTTTTGTGATATCAGAATAATAGAATGAAATATTAGAGGTAGAAGCAAGACACTTTTCTCCTATTTCAATAGCTTTTCTCAACAAATCTTTATTATGTGACAGAGCCATTTTGCCAGTATCAATTTCCTTTGCAAGTTTCTCTCCACACTTCTTCTTGTGACTTTTCTCAGCATAGGTTAGTGCTGCTTCTTCAAGTGACTTGATTTGATCGGATACGTTAGTAACCAACTGACCAAGTTTGCTAATAGGGGATATTAGATGTGTTGTAGAAGTTTTTGGTAGTAGACTAGATATAATATCTACTGCATTCTGAATTGTTTTAGCTTCAACCCTTTGCTCTTTAAGTCTCTTCTTATGCGCTCTAGATTTCATAACACTTGCAATCTTCATCATTTCAGATGCGCTCATGTTGAAAAAAATGATAGGCCCTGAAATGCCTAATGAATCATCATCATCCTCATCAGTTTGCAGAGTTACTAATGGCTTTGCTGGTTCAGAGGATGTAACCTTAATGATTTATTTCTCTAGATTTTTCTCTACTTCATGTTCAGAAGTCTTTGTGACAACATTTTCCATAGACTCCTTCTGAGTATCTTGTAAGACTGGTGGGGATTGGGGTTTCTCCTGTTGTTCAGTTTCTGATAGATTGTCCACTTTCGGTTGAGTTGTCAGTTGCTCAACTAAAGTAATCTGTGTATTGGTGATTTCAGGAGGTTCCATATCTGGTGCAGTGTTGTCTCCAGATAGATCAACTGTATCCTGAAAATCATCAACAACATGAATAATGATTTCATCCTTCTTCTTGATAGGATAGACCTCATCAACTTGTACAATCTCTTCTTCATCTATTTCCGGTCGATTAACAACATCTTCCTCATTCTTAGAGGAATGAATGAGTTCTTCCATCTGTTTGATTTCACAAGCTATCTGATACGTCTCAGATTTCCCTTTCCCACTAAGTAGCTTTACTCTCCTTGCTTTGAAAGCAAATTGAATTTTATACAGATCAACTAAAGCACTTATTTCATCCGTAGACAAATTTGGAAAATATTATACAAATATCTTATCAATAATTTCTCTTACCAATTTTAAAGCTTCCTCCCATTTATTTAACAAAATAGTGTACAAAGAATTTGAGATATCCTTTACAAGATCATGTGGATATCTATTGTAATGACACAAATGAGTGATTACCTATTCAATGACTTGCTTCTTCTCATCTTTACTGAAGGAATCAAAATGTTCTTTGAAATTGTCAAATTTGTTCCTCCCTAGTGTCTTCATTGTCCTTTCAAAATGGGTATCAGGCTTGAAAGTTGAGATATCAATAGGCACAGGTGCCTTTGGCACTTCTTTTATTGAATTTGCTACTCTACCAGTAGCTTTCATATTCTTAGGTTCTTCTTCAGTATCAGTACCCTCAGATTCATCTTGGAGAATAAATTTCCGATTTCTCTTCTTTGGTACATTCTTCTTTTTTGTATAGAATTTAGGTGTCGGTTCCTTTTTGGTTTGGATACTCTAAATCACCCTTGTATTCTTCATCATCGGATGTCCTTCATCAGTTTTTTTTTCTTTCCTTTCCCACTTGTGGTAGGAGCAATGCTGGTTTTGGCTTGTACATCCTAGAATACCACAATATCCAATTTTGCCTTCTTTATATCTTTAGGAGATGCTAATAGGTTATTAGCATAACCAACCAGTAAGTCATGGTTCACCTCATAACTCATATCTTCCATTTCTTCTTTTCTTGGCTCAATTGCTTGCATCAAACAAAAATCAGTGGTAACTATGAAAACAATGTCTTTTGCAAAATGACTTACCACATCTTCAGACAATCTCATTCTCATGCTCATCTTCTTTTGAAACTCATTGAAATACTTATTCATAGCAGCATGAAATTATTCTTTACAACCTTGATGTTGTTCTTGATTTGTGCAGATACCGGTAGATCCTTTAACTATTCAATATCACCTATTCCCGATAGAAAATTTTGAAAATAAAAGAATAACCCGACCAATAGTTGTCCATACTTGAACTTTAGACTATTGTCCTTCTTGATAGATTGTAGATTTAGAAACAATTATCTTCTAATCGCCTCACAAAGATCATAATATGCATTGTCAACTATCATCCTATGAGCTGAATGAATTGCTGCAGATGGAACACTATTTAGTCTACTAGAGTAAAATACCTAGTAGCCTATAACCATAGCTGCCAGTTTCACCACTGGGTCTCTGATATTGTTAACAAAAAAAGAACATTTGTCAGATGTTGAACCAGTTAGAGAGTATACCATCTCTTTTGAGATTCATCTCAGCTCAGGTACTTCACCGGTTGAGATATAACCAGTTACAACCTTAATGGCTTCCTTGGTAATTGTGTGAGTTCTCTCCAAGTACATGTTCTCACCATGAACCTAACTCAAAATGATTCTAATAGACTCCCTCAAAATCTTCTAGAAAATAAGCGGCGTTGTGAAAACCTTTCTCGAAAACCCTAGCATACCGTGTTTGAATCTTTCCATTCTCATCACAGAGGGATTTTAGCTAAGTGTAAATGTATAGTGAACCTAGATCCTCTATCTTACAATCAATATAACTTGACAAATCTTGTTTTACTCAAACTCCACTAGGAACTTGTTATAATGCATTATACGACACAATTTGTTCCGCCTCTACAACTTCCATTGGCTCAGATGTAATAATTAACCTTTCTACTATCTTTGAAGATGATGCCATTTCAGATGAACAAGATTCAAAGCAAGATTTTCAAAGAAATACATTTTTTTTTCATGCACATTGCCTCATTTATCGGTTGAATGCCAAAGTGCACATTAGTTTGATCTTCTACAACCTTCAAATCAGCTAGATTGCAAATCACAATGCAATTTCGACAATTATCAGCCGACAAACTCTTTTAGCTCAACAAGTGCTCCAAATTTCTTTCTCAAATGCATTAGGGTAAAAATGACAAAGTAAAAATTTTCTTTTATCCTTTTTACCTTCTACATTAAATGCTCGCCTGTTATGGTTACAAACCCTAATTTTACCACTCAAGGAGAAAACTGGTTGATAACATATTGACAAAAAGGTTATCAAAATTTCATGCTTCAAAATTCTCTTACCGCTCATTCATCTCAAGGGGTCCAGAGCTAGATTTACCGTTAAGCTCCCCTTAGCCATATTTAAAAGGCTCAATTCACTAGTGTAGTGTTCTCTTCACTAAGTGAAGGAACAATTTATTCTCTAGGTGAATCATTACTTTTTTTCTTCCATATCCAATTCACTTCCTCTCTGGTTTCTTCAACATTAACTTTCTGCTTTCCTTTCCGATCCTTAGAAGAATTTACTGGTTTGATATTTTTGGATCTACAAAATTTTGCTAAGTGCCCCGGTTTGTTGCAGTGATAGCAGGCCATACCAGATGATTTCCAAGGTCCTGCATTTCCTCTCCCAGTTCTTCTTCTGCAGTCATAGCCACATGACCAAAGTCATTACAAATGGTGCAAATGACATTTGTTACCTTTTCCATCTCAAATGGACTAAACCGGTTGTCGTAGGGTCTTTGCCATTTCATGTTGACCTGGTTGTCAAAATTCCTCATCCAGTTGCCATTTGGTCTTGGATGCATATGTGGTACAAGATTATTTGCTCCATATCTGCACTCAACATATCTCTGTCCATACATTATGCATGTGAAGCAACGACCTTCAAATTTCTTGGAGACATACCTAGCCTTAGTATTGTAGCTTGTATTTCTATTAGGTTTGTCTTTACAAATATTTGTAGTGTGACTGAGTTTATGGAAAATAAAACAAATAGGTTTAAAGACCTTCTTACTAGTAGGCTTCTTGATCTTAGGAGCAAATTTATTCTTAAGAGTGTTGCTCTTCGTACCAAAGGATTCACCTTTCTCAGATGTGTGAAATCGAGTCCAAAGGTATCACCTTTCATCCTTTGTGATTGAATTTGTTCTTCAAGCAAGGTAGAACTTTTGTTGAACTTTTCCAGTTTCGCATTAGCTTTGTTAAGCTATTTGGTGAGATCTTCATTACGTTTTGACATGTTTTCTCTCAGAGATGATGCTAACTCAAGATCTCACTGTAAGTTCTCCTTTTCTTCTCTTTCAACATTCAAATGCTCATGCAAGGTAGCATTTTCTCACTTGATCTTGGCAATCTCTTGATCTCTTTCCTTGATAAGATCTCCAACAACTCTTCTAGCTTCCAATTCCTAGCTCATGCGAATAGTAAGACCTTCTAGCTCTCTCTTCATATTTAGTTTCTCACCGTTTAGCTTTTCAACTTCCTTGTCTAAAGCATCAATATTGGCCTCGTCTAAAGAACTATTGTCAGATATCTCTAACAGTTGTTCAGTTAGCTCTGTTAGGAACCAAAAGGACAACTAAGAGGTGGGGGGGGTGAATCAGTTGTCAATAAATTACAACCCAAAACTAATTAATCCAACTTAAAACTTAGTGTTGGTAAAGAAAACTTGATACCGTTAAAATAGATTAACAGTTATAGCAGTATCGATATAACTTATTACATGAAACAGAAAGGAAAACAACATTCACAACACACGACACAAAGATTTTGACATGGAAACCCTGTAAGGGGAAAAACCACAGTGGGAAACCTTACCCACAATTAGATTATACTAGTGTAGATAGTAAGTGTATACAATAATGGGGTCTTCACATGCAGAAAGGCCAACTGCCTAGAGCTCACTGCTCAATCACAAAATATGAGTCACACTGACAACAATTAGATGGTTAAATCCAATAAACAATGTACTACTTCAGAATAGCATCTGCAATGCTGGATTCAGTACCAGTTTAAGCTTTGAACATGAGTGCCAAACACCTTCATAACCTTCCTTCAACCTATAGATAATAATTGCATGATTTTCACAATGATCTGCTTATATGATCTTCAGTGTTCGCACATACACTCATACCATACCATACATCTCTCAAATAAGATCTTATAATTATTTATACAAAACCCTAAGATCTAATCATGAGGTCGGCTCACTAAAGGTATTACAATTACAAAATAAGTCTTGATGCGATACAATATGTCGGCTTAATACATTTACACATTATTCAATCAATAAACCATTTCCAAAATGTGTCGTGCTGATTTGGAACATGATATCTTGTACCAGTGCATAACCTGGACCTATCTGTTGGTAAAGGCAAATATGTGAACCTGATCAGACCAATAAGAAAAACACCAAATTCAAACATCCAATCCATGTTTTTGACATAACCAAATGATCTCTGGATGATAATAAGTCATCATCACTGCCGGTGAACCATATATCCTCCTAGTGAAGCATATACCGATGACTATGCATAAGCCAATATCCATACCGGGACCACAATGTGTTAGTTCAACAATAAACCAATATAACCAGAGTACCAAATCAATAATGCAGACCTCTAGAAAGATAAGTGTTGACATCAATGACAAAATCAATGCAACACATGATGAAGTCATCCATAATACCAACAATCTCCTCCTTTGGCATTGATGGCAACACTAGATGGAAAGACATCTAAGTGCCAAAAACAAAATGCCAAAAACCAACAAACCAACAATCTCCCAAAATAGATCAATACAAAGTTTTGTACCAAAAACTGAAACCAAAACCAAAATACATCCCTCCAAGTACAATGTTTTTAGATAGATATCTCTCCCCCTTTGACATCAAATATCAAAGTAGTCAAGAATCAAAATCAGAACATAACATACAACTAACTACTCCCCTTGAGAAGTATCTCTCCTTCATCAAAGCCGGAAAAAGATTTTTCTATTAGTCCTTGCCAGTTTGATGCCAATATTCATCATTCAAGTCTCTACCGGTGGAGAAATTACCCCAAGCTGCTCTCTAAGATATTCAAATGTTTCCTTAGGCAAAGGCTTTGTAAAGATATCTGCAATTTTCTCTTTAGTATTCACATAAACCAATCTCACTTCTTTTGCTTCAACATTCTCTTTTAGAAAATTGTACTTAATAGAAACATGCTTTGTTTTAGAGTGAAATACTAGATTCTTTGATATATCAATTGCTGCCAAGTTATCATAGTAAATAATTACTGGTTCTTTGCATTTTACCTTTATATCCTTCAACATTTGCTTGATCCATAATACCTGAGTGCAATTAGTTGCTGCTGCAACATATTTTGCTTTTGCTGTAGATAATGATGTACAAGTCTGCTTCTTGTTGATCCATGAAATTAACCTTTTGCCAAGAAAGTATGCTCCACCAGTAGTACTCTTTATGTCATCCACATCACCTTCCCAATTAGCATTTATATATGCACATAACTCAAAATTTTCATTCTTAGGATACCATAAACCAAAATTTGATGTGCCTTGTAGGTACCGAAAAATACATTTTACTACTGTTGCATGATTTTCTTTAGGATTGCTTTGAAATCTTGATACAATACACACTACATTCATTATATCAGGTTTGGTTTGTGTCAAATACAGTAATCCTCCAATCATAGATTTGTACCTTGTCGGATTAATAGGAGCGGAATCACCCTTTAATGCCAATTTATCAGTTGTAGTCATAGGAGTGCTTACCAGTTTGGAGTTTTCCATACCAAATTTCTTCAAAAGTTCCTTCAAGTATTTTGTTTGACATATGAATATACCTTTATCTATTTGTGAAATCTACAAACCTAATTTTTTTTCTCTCCAATCATAGACATTTCAAACTCTTCCTACATCTTGTTAGCAAAGTCTTTACATAACTCTTCTTCACCTCCAAAAATGATATCATCCACAAATACTTCAATATCCACAATGTCATCATTGGTAATTTTGTAATACAAATTATTGTCAGCATTACCTTTAGTATAACCAAGCTTTAAAAGATATTTATCCAATCTAGCATACCAAGCTGTACGAGCTTGCTTCAATCCATATAAAGCTTTCCTTAACCTGCAAACCATATCCTTATCATCTGTTAATGAAAATCCATCAGGTTGTTCAATGTAAACTTCTTCTTCAAGATCTCCATTCAAAAATACTCATTTTACATTCATCTGATAAACTTTATAGTTCTTATGAGCTACAAATGCAAGAAATAGTCTAACTGCTTCAATTCTGGCTGTCGGTGCAAAAGTTTCATTATAATCAATTCCTTCTTTCTGAGAATAACCTTTACAAACTAATCTTGCTTTGTTTCTGATTACTTCACCATCCTCATTAAGTTTATTTCTAAATACCCATTTAGTTCCAATTACATTTTTGTCTTTAGGCTGGGGAACTAATGTCCAAGTATTATTCTTTTCAATCTGTTCTAATTCATCTTCCATTGCTTTTATCTAATGTTTATCTTGACATGCTTCAACAAATGATGCTGGTTCAACTTGGGAAATTAAACATACCTCTTCATTTGCCAATCTTCCTCTTGTCATATCACCTTGATTTTTATTTCCAATTATCCGGTTTTCTGAATGATTCAATCTTACATACCTGGGTTTATTTTGATTTACATTTACATTCTGCTATTCTTCAGTCATAGTTGAGTTCTCTGATGATGCCGGTGTGACTGGTTCTTCATTATGTGTTGGTTCATTTATAATCATTTCTACTATCGGTTCTGAACCTACAGATCTTGAATCTCCTCTAAAATGTTCATCTATTTTCACATTAGTACTTTCAATGGTTTTTTGCAATCTTTTATTATAACATCTATATGCCTTGCTTCTATTTGAGTAACCAAGAAATATTCCTTCGTCACTTCTAGGATCAAATTTGCCAATAGACTCATCTCTCCTAATATAGCATTTGCTTCCAAATATTTTGAAGTATTTAAGAGTAGGAGTATGACCAAACCATAGTTTATAAGGGGTCTTACTTGTTTCACCTTTGATGTGAACTCTGTTGAAAGTATAAACTGTTGTATTCACTGCTACTCTCCAGTACAAATGAGGTAGATTTTCTTCCATCATCATGGTTCTTGCTGCATCCACTACAGTTCTATTCTTCCTTTCCACAACTCCATTCTACTGAGGTGTCCAGGGTGTTGATAGTTGTCTTTTGATTCCATTCTCCTCACAGAATGCATTGAATTCCCTAGATGCAAATTCTCCTCCTTGATCAGATCTCAAGCATTTGATTTTCTTGTTGGTTTCATTCTCTACCATTTCCTTGTATATCTTGAATCTTCCAAAAGTTTCCGATTTCTCCCTGAGAAAAGTAACCCAACACATTCTAGAATAATCATCAATTATTAGCATAGTATCTATCACCCTGAAGACTCCTTGTCCTTGCTGGACCACATAAATCAGTTGGATTAAATCAAGAATATTATTGGATTTCTCATAAATGTACTTAAATGTTGTTCTAACTTGCTTTCCCATTTGACATTCCTTACATACCGAATTATGAGGTTTCACAATCTTAGGTAAATCCCTTACTGCCTTAGTTGAACTGATCTTTACAATGCAATCAAAATTCACATGACAGAGTCTTTTATGCCATAACCAACTTTCATCAATGTGAGAAATCAAACATGTCTTATCACTGGTATTCAAATGAAATATATTACCTTTAGTCTGATTACCCATTGCAATCTCCAATCTAGTTATGTTCATGATTTTGCATTTTCCATTCTTGAATTATAATTAAAATCCTTTTTCCACTGACTGACCAACACTCAAAAGATTATATTTTAAACCTTCAAGATAATAAACATTGTCAGTATTGTGCTTACCATCCAAAGATATAGTGCCTCTTCCTCTAATTAAACAAGCTTTGTCATCTCCAAATCTTACTAGACCTCCATGAAATTCCTGAAATGATAAGAATTTTCTTTTATCACCAATCATATGATGTGAGCAACCACTATCACTGATCCATTCATCCTTTTCTTCAATTTTTTCTGCTAATTCCTTCTCTACCGGTTTGACAATAGGTGCCAGTTGATCTCCTTTTATTGCAACAAATGCCCATCCACTATCTATTGGATCTTCATTTGAATAATTTGTAATACCTTCATCTGCATAGTAACATGACTTATCTCTATTTTTCTTAAATCTATATCTCTGATATTCAAGTTTAGGTTTATATGTTCTATTAGCTTCATCTCTTAGTCTTGCATGTTTATTAGGAAACCTAGATGCCATATGACCGACTTTATTGGAATGAAAACATTTGAAAGGTGCTTTACCTTCATACTTACTTCCTACTGAACCTTTAGGCATCTTCCTTGCAAATAGTGCTTCAAGTTCTTCAAGTTATTCATTTTCTCTCCTGATATTTTTGAGTTCTTTTGCATAAAGTGCTTTCCAATCAGATTTGCCAGATGATGATGATGATGATGCTTTGAAAGATATATCAGTTTTGACTATAGCAACATGACCAAATTATTCAAGCTCAAATGCTGAAAGTTTTCCAGCCAAAGTATCTCTAGATACTGATGTATTATGCATTGCTCTCAACTCATTAATAGCAGTCACTTTCATTTTGTAAGTTGGTGGAAAAGCTCTTAAAACTTTAGAAATAATTTCATCTTCACTTAAAGATCCTCCACAACATTTTACTCCTAAAACAATTTCATTAACTCTTTCCATAAATGCAAAAATTCTTTCATCTTCTTCCATTTTTAAATTTTCATACCTGACCCGGTAACATTCCAATTTTGCAATCTTGATAGTGGTATCTCCTTCATTCAATGTTTCGATTTTATCCCAAATAGCTTTTGTAGTAGATCTGTCTGATAATCCCATGATTTGTTGATCTGATAATGCACATAGAAGTGCTTCTCTTGCTTTGCAATCATTCTCCAAGTCTTTAGCCAATGTTGGTGGATGAGGGTTATTTGAAGTAGGACCAACATGGCCATTCTTTGTAATATCCCATATATCTCTTCCAATGCAGTTCAGATGTGTTTCCATTTTGATCTTCCATATACCATAGTTAGTTCCATCAAGTTTAGGATTGTCCTTCCTGAAAATATTTGTTGTGATAGGATCTCCTCAAGTTGTTAGGCTTCTACAAAAAGAGGGCTAGGCTCTGATACCAATTGTTAGGAACCAGAAGGACAACTAAAAGTTGGGGGGGGGGGTGAATCAGCTGTCAATAAATTACAACCCAAAACTAATTAATCCAACTTAAAACTTAGTGTTGGTAAAACAACTTAATGCCGGTAAAACAGATTAATAGCTATAGCAGTACCAATATAACTTAATGCATGAAACATAAAAGAAAACAATATTCACAACACATGACACAAGATTTTGACGTGGAAACCCTGTAAGGGGAAAAACCACGGTGGGAAACCTTACCCACAATCAAATGATACTACTGCAGATAGTAAGTGTATACAATAATGGGGTCTACACATGCAGAAAGTCCAACCACCTAGATCTTACTGCTCAATCACAAAATAGGAGTTACACTGACTACAATTGCATGGTTAAATCTAATAAAAAATGTACTGCTTCAGAATAGAATCTGCAATGCTCGATTCAGTACCGGTTTAAGCTCTGAACATGAGTCTCAAACACCTTCATAACCTTCCTTCAACCTCTAGATAATAATTGTGTGATTCGCACAATTATTTGCTTATATTATCTTCAATGTTCACACATACACTCATACCATACCATACATCTCTCAAATAAGATCTTATAATTATTTATACAAAACCCTAAGACCTAATCATGAGGTTGGCTCACCAAAGATATTACAATTATAAAATAAGTCTTGATGTGATACAATATGTCATCTCAATGCATTTACACATTATTCAATCAATAAATTGTTTCCAAAACATGTTGTGTTGATCTGGAACATGATATCTTGTACCGATGCATAGCTTGGACCTATCTGTCAGTAAAGGCAAATATGTGAACTTGATCAGACTAATAAGAAAAAAACCAAATCCAAACATCCAATCCATTTTTTCAACATAACCAAATGATCTCCAGATGATAACAAGTCATCATCACTACCGGTGAACCATATATCCTATCGGTGAAGCATATACCGGTGACTGTGCATAAGCCAATATCCATACCGGGACCACAATGTGTTGATTCAACAATAAACCAATATAACCAGAGTGCCAAATCAACAATGTAGGCCTCTAGAAAGATTAGTGTTAACATCAATGAAAAAACCAATGCAACACATGATGAAGTCATCCATAATACCAACAAGCTCTCTCCTTTTAACTTGTGAAGCTTTCAGTTTGACCCCAAGGGTTTCAAGCTCATTTCTGCTAGCTTCTAGCTCTATAGCAATATCAAAGTAGCTCATGTCCCCCATGGTGGTTTCAAGGCTCCCTTCTAAGAGATTAGGCTTTAAAGAAGTTAGGATCTGATACCAATTGATGGACTTGAAAAGCATTGAGAGGGGGGTGGGGTGAATCAGTGACACCAAATAGAACTACTTCAAACACTAACCGGTAGATGAACTTATCAAAACTTTTAAACACAATGCATATTATCCAAAATGATATAAAAAAATTCACAATAAGTAAAACATCCACCATAACACAAGTGTTTTTACGTGGAAAACCCAAATAGGTAAAAACCACGGTGAGATGGAACTCACAAGCTAACTATTTGCAGTAGTAGATAACTAGTCGGTTAGGGTCTACAAAGAGCTCTGCTAGGAGTGAATCTTGTTAGAGATCCCAAAGATTGATTAGAAGCTTATACTCTGTGAAAGGTAGTACCCTGTTAGGAGTAACCTTGGTGGAGGATTTCTGCATCCAAACTAATAGATCACCCTATTAGAGGATTTGCACAAAGAAGCTTGTTAGAGCTTACCTGGTTAGGGGATATGAATTCTGCTGCGATTGTTAGAAAACAACAGGATTGGTTTGATCTATCTGAGTAGCACAATAGTTGCTTGATCAGATCCTTCTTGGAATATTCAACACTGCTCTTCTGCACACTCTGCAACTTAACTCTTTTGACTTTTGCACAAAACATGTCACTTTCACTCATATGAAATAATTCATTGTAATGTCAATATATAGACATTATGATTTCATGTCGGTCCAAAGAAATCATAACACAATTTCCTAGGTGCAGTGTATCTGGCCAAGTGATCATAACTCATCACAAAAATACCGCCAAAATTTGTCTGTGGGATAACTCATCATGATTTGTGGTAACTCATCACAAAATCAATGAATACTGGTTGGAACAATCAATACTAGTTAGAGTTAAATATATGAACTGTTATCCTTGAATCTCTTGATCTAATCTCCGCTTGATCTTCAATGTTGATGCCGATTAATGTGTATCCATTGGTTGTCTTCAATGCATATATTAGTTTGTCACAAAGTACCGGCTAGAGATAAACCTCTTAGTATAACCTCTAGCATACCGGTTGTAGAATAAACAACTTGAAGTTACACCGGTAAACAATATAAACATATATGTGTGTGTGTTTCATCAATGACAACATATGATGAATATATTACAATCATCATCAAGCCAACAAATAAGGGATAACCTAATAATTGATTAGGGGGTGGGTAGTTCTTAACATTAAATTAGATATTTTACCTCATGCATGGTTGAGTGTTTGTATAGACTCAAGATGTTGTGGGAAGGCTTGGAATGACAAATCGACCACCTTGTCTTCACGAAGGGTTGGTAGGGTCTGCATGAGTCTTGGATGGAACTGGGGGTTCATGAAAGGTTACCAGGATAACCCAGGTTGGGGGTCGGGACCTATGGAGGCCTTCCTCGGATAGCCATCACAAACTTTACGATGAAACTCTCTCTTTAGGGTCACTAGTGTACTATGATGTTGAGTTCACTTGGAGTGTTTGGGAGTCACACTTGTATTGTCAACCATGTTTTGCTTGTTCTTTCTTGAGGGTCTTCTACTATCTCCTAGCACGGTGGGGTGATTCTATTTGGGGGTCACATGGTCGGGTGGTAGTGCCACTTCCCATCGGACGTTCATGTTCGTGCCTTCATGCGAGGATTGGCTTCATAGATATTTTCGTGGTTCGTGATTCTTGTATCATCTCATGTTGGAGATTTTTGTATTTGAGACCTACGTGGTCATTTGTATCAGGGGATTATGTTACCTTGGCATTTGGTAAAGATATAATTTTATATGTATTATTGGAAGCCATGTAATAGATGATTAATGTAATCTTTGTTTTATATGGATGTTTACTATATCTGTTAACTTTATTCATTGTGAAAATGCTTCCTTAAAAATAAATTGTTGTAATACTTCCAATCTTTCAATGATGAAATCGGTTGTATGAATATGGTTTATTGTGTTCAATAAGTAATTGATGGATTATTGGATTAATCTTAATAATGGAATTTAACCTTTCGAATAATTCTTCGCCGGTAACCCTTTAGAAATTCTTGTGTTAGACTTCTGTGTGTGTAATAAATGTGCAATGTAGTAATTAAAGCGCTTCATATGGTTAAAACTTTTTAAAAAAAATTATTTCACCCCTAGTTGGTTAGTTTGTGTGGTTTTCCTTTCGGGTTCCCGGTAGGGCATTACATTTGGTATCAGAGCCAGGTATCAACACTGTGTACTCTGGTTTTAAATTGAGCCCATTCAACTTGACCTTTTGGTTAGGTCTTAGTGTTTGTGTTTCACTTGTCAGTACCCTTGTTGTAGATCTAAGCATTTTTCTCTTGTGCAGTGATAGGATCATGGCTAGGAAAGGCAAGGGTGGTGGTCGTGTTGGTGGCCACAATAGAGGTAGAGGTGGGGGATGTGGTCGAGGTTCAAGCTGTCATAGTCCTTCACCACAACCCACTCATGTGAGTGAGTAGCAGGATTAGTCTGTTCATCAGAATGAGCAGCATGCAATAGAGCAGGTTCCTGAAAGGGAAGAGTTGAGACAAATGTTCTAGGAGGTGTTAGCCAGACTAGGCCTTAGACCTGAGGCTAAACAACCTATCCATGCTCAGGTGGGAGATTCACATCAACAAAATATTGAGGAGAGGGAGAGAGGTCCTAGTAGACCAGGACTTAGTTACTTTGGGGCACATGAGAGATTTGATGACATCCCATCCTCCTTCCTTTAGTGGTTTGGGTACCGGTCTTGAGGCAGAGACCTAGTTGATTAGTTTAGATTGGTGTTTTGTCATGCATCTATGTGGCAGTAACACCAAGGTGAGATGCGCTATCATGCATCTCGAGAGTTTTGTTTCTATCTGGTGGAGGTTGGAGGAAGAGAGGATTAGTTTGAACATTAACACCATGTCATGGGAGAGTTTCCAGGAGAGATTTATGGCACACTTTCTCTCACCTCAGTGGAGACAGTCTCGATCAAATGAATTTTATGCATTACGCCAGTTTGGTATGTCTATGGATTAGTTTGAGCATAGGTTTTATGAGCTCAAACAATATGCTATTACTGGGAATGACGAGGCGATGCTAGTCCAACACTTCTTGAGGGGTCTAAATGACCACATCACTGGAGGAGTGAGAGTATTTGAGCCTATTTCAGTAGAGATAGTCGTGGTGAAAGCCAGGCTGGTAGAGAAGAATCTTGGTCATGCTCATGGCAGTCAATCTGGAGTGCAGATTGGGAGTGTGCCTTATAGTGGTTCTAGAGTTAGAGGGAATCAGTCCCAAACTGCTGCACCTTTTAGGAATTTTCAGGCACTGGCTAAGGGTGGGCAGTAGTAGCATCAGTAGCAGCAGAGTTTTCAGCCAAGGCTACAACAGTTTTGGGCCAGCAGGGTTGCAACTCTTAGCCTAAGAAGAATAGGAATTGGCAGAGGAGTAGGCAGGGCTTTCCAGGGAAGTCCTCTCAGGGTGCATCTCAGGCCCCTAGTAGGGGAATCTTCCAATAGTCCAGTGGGTCATCTGGAGGTAGAAGACCTGGTAGGAGAGCTTGCTTCTCCTATGGTCAGTTTGGCCACATAGCCACTCAATGCCCTCAACATTCTCATCAAGCAGGTAATTAGAGGCCAACAATGCCAGAGCCGATAGCGGGGGATGCCGGTAGATCCCATAGAGTTTTTGTGGCGGTTGATGACCATCAGGCCAAACACCAGGGTACAGTGATCGAGACTGCAACTGTGTTGGGTGGTATTCCTATCTCTGTACTTTTTGTCTCTGGTGCTTCTAATTCTTTCATTTCTTCCTCCATTGTGGAGCAGTGCGAGCTTACATCTGCTAGGCAGGTAGATAGGTGGCAAGTAGAGTTGGCTATCAGTTTGTGTGTGACCATAGATTCCTTCATTCCTAGTTTTGAGTTGGACCTAGGAGCCTTTGTCACTTTAGTTGACCTTCCAGTCATTACTTTGGGGTCTTATGGAGTTGTGCTGGGGATAGACTACTTGGAATCTCTTAGTGCTTGTGTAGACTATCATCAGAAGACGGTGGAGTGTTTAGATGATCATGGCAGGAAAGTGGGGATCATTGGAGTTCAGAGATCGATATGCTTACGTATGATTTATGCTATGCAACTTAAGAGATGTATGCACCAAGGGTGTCATCTTTTTGTAGTTGCTCTTGATAATGTGGATGAGGAAGAAAGTCAAGAAATCAATTTTGATTGTCACCCTATTCTTTGAGAGTATGCTGATGTGTTTTCTATGGATATTCTTGATATGCCTCCCAAGCGGGACATAGAATTTCTCATTCACTTGGTTCATGGTGTGGAACCTATTTTGAGTGCTTCATATCGGATGACTACTCAGGAGTTGAGTGAGTTGAAGTTGTAGATGGAGGAATTGATGGCCAAGGGGTTCATTCATCCTAGTGTTTCTCCTTGGGGTGTGCCAGTTATCTTTGTTAAGAAGAAGGATGGTTCTCTTCGGTTATGCATTGATTACCGATAGTTGAATAAGGTAACCATCAGGAATCTATATCCATTGCCTCAAATTGATGATCTTTTTGATCAGGTAAAGGGAGCCAAGGTGTTCTCTAAGATTGATCTGAAATGTGGGTATCATCAGTTGTACATTCATGATGCAGACATTCATAGAATGACTTTTCATACTTGTTATGGTCACTATGAGTTCACAGTGATGCCATTTGGGTTGACGAACGTGACTTCAGTTTTCATGAGCCTCATGAATGGGGTTTTCCGCACCTATCTTGATCATTTTTTCCTTGTGTTCTTCGATGACATTTTGATTTTTCTAGATCTATGGAAGAGCATGAGGGCCACTTGCAACAAGTATTGCGGTGCTTGAGGGAGAATCAACTTTATGCCAACTTGGTGAGGTGTGATTTCTTCTAGTCAGAGGTGAACTATCTTGGTCATGTAGTTTCGGGAGAAGGTATATTTGTGGATCCTTCTAAGATCCAAGCTATTGTAGATTGGCCAACGTTGACCAATGTTTCTGAGGTTCGTAGTTTTATGGGTTTGGTTGGATATTACCATCGCTTTGTTCAGAGTTTTTTCTGGATAGGTCACCCGATCACTTCTCTTCAGAGGAAAGGGAAGATTTTTTTTTGGTCAGAGTAGTGCGAGTCATGTTTTCGGACCTTGAAGGAACTCCTTGTTAGTGCTCTGATTTTGGCAATTCTTGATCCATCCAGAGATTTTATGGTTTGCATGAATGCCTCTTTAGAAGGTATAGGAGCAGTGCTCATACATGATGGTCATGTGGTAGCTTATGAGTCTCACAAAATCAAGGACCACAAGCTGAACTATCTAGTTCATGACTTGGAGTTGGCAGCTGTAGTTCATTCCTTAGTTCGATGGCGACATTTTCTATTGGGGCGTCGGTTTGAGCTGTACAATGATCACCGTAGTTTGTAGTATATTTTCACACAACCAAACTTGAATGCTCGACAGCGAAGATGGATGAAATTACTCTATGAGTATGATTTTGAAGTTTGATATATTCACGGGAAAGAGAATGTATTGGCAGATGCTTTGAGTCGTAGGCAACATGAGGTTGCGGTATTGTCCCTTGGGGTAGATTTGCGAGAGATAATTCTTGGGATTCTTCCTCAAGACACTTAGTATCAGAATGTTAGAGCCGTGACGAAGTCTGAAAGACCATTAGACGGTAGATATTCTGGATATAACCTTGAGGCAGATGGTCTTATTCAACACCTTGGATGGATCTATGTACCTCCTTTGGAGGGTCTTTGTATTTGGATCATGACTGAGGCTCGTCGAGCACCTTATTGGGCACACCTTGGTGTCAAGAAGATGCACGCAGATCTTAGATAGATATATCATTGGGCTGGTATGAAACGTGACATTTCTGATTTTAAGTTGAAGTGTTTAGAATGTCAATAGGTGAAGATGAAGCATCAACACCCTACATGGCTTTTACAACCTAATTGGGTTCCGGATTGGAAATGAGATATTATTTCCATGGATTTCATAGTGTGGTTGCTTGTTTCTTCGCGTCGTCATGATGCCATCATGGTCATTGTTGATAGATTGACCAAAGTTGCTCATTTTGTTCCTATTCGATCTTCTTATACAACAATAATGGTGGCATGAGTTTTCTAGGAAGATGTGGTGAAGTTGCATGGGATTCCTAGGTGGCTCATTTCATATAGAGATCATGTCTTTACTTCAGCATTGCGGACCTCACTTCAGCATGCTTTAGGGACCCAGTTGAACTTAAGTTCAGCTTATCACCTAGAGACCGACAGTTACACTGAGCGTGTGAATTAGGTCTTGGAGGATATGCTTCACATGTACGTTATGGACCAGTAGTCATGTTGGGAGGAGTATTTATGCCTTGTGGATTTTTCTTATAACAATAGATATCAAAGCCCCATAGGCATGTCTCCCTTCCAGGCATTGTATGGTCATCCTTGCTATACTCCTTTGAGTTTGGATCGGTTAGAAGATAGGGCATGTTTAGGATCGGATATGCTTCGAGAGATGGAGAAACAGGTTGAGTAGATTCGTGGGCATTTGGTAGCTACTTAGGATAGGCAGAAGAAGTATGTCGATGCTCATAGAGTGGATTATCAGTTTTCAGTTGGCGACTGTGTGTTCTTGAGAGTGTGTCTGTGAAAGAGTTTGATCTGTTATGGAAAGGGCTCTAAGTTGGCACCTCATTTTGTTGGTCCTTTTGAGATCCTTGAGAGGATAGGACCTCTTGCCTATCGTCTTTCCTTTCCATCGAGCCTATCCCGCATCCACAATGTTTTTCATGTTTATGTTCTTAGACCTTATTATCTTGATGTGACCCATGCTCTTGATTGGAACACTTTGTAGGTCAAGGACAAACAACTTTCCATGGGGCCTATGCACAATCTCCAGCGTCAAGATTTGACCCTCAGGGGTCGTACCATTGACCAAGTAAGGGTCATATGGGACCCAAGTGATAAGACCTCAGTGACATGGGAGGATGCAGTGAAGATGAGAGAGCTTTATTCTTATCTGTTTTAGGTTTCCAAGAGTAAGCCTAGTTTTGGGGGGGAGAATGTAGTACCCTTTTCTTGATCAGACATTTAGACTCATGTTTGACTTCAGTTGACCTTTTCAGTGGATGCATATTATGATATTTTACTTAAACATTATGCAGTATGGTGATATGCTTTAATATGATTTGCAATATATGTTTCATGCAGTATTTCCTTATGGATGTTAAATCTGATTTTATTGGATTATTGTCATGGACTGACACATTTACTTTATACATGCAATGCGTTATATTCATGTTTCATGTTTGCAAGTGTATGGGGTGCAACGGGATGATTCTCCTTCACTCACTCTAGTGAGACATGGAACGTCACGTTTCTTCTTCATCGGTGTGTGTGTTGTGTCTTTTATATATATGTCTATATGCACGTGTGGTTATTTGATGCAGGACATTGCAGGTACAAGTATCAAGTAGGTATGAGGTATTGACTCGACCCAGTTTCACAGGTCTGAGCATACCTTATTTGTCCGATGGGAGTGGAAGAGATAGTTGTTAGACCCTAAAATTGACCCGCAGTTACACTCATGTGAGTGTCGTCAGTCGGTAGTCATTTCTCGTTTGACCGGTATGTGAGTCTGGTTGCTTGGGCATTTACGTTTTGTGAGTCATTGTGTGGTTATTTATTGTTTCATGTGCCTCCTGCTAGTTAGAAAAGTTAGTTTTAGTAAATAGTGTTATTTCTTATTGGTGTATTTAAATTAAATTAATATGCATTTGTTATTTCATGTTGGGGTATTTAAATTAAATTAATATGCCTTTGTGATTAATGATTTAGTTAAATAAATTGAGTTATTACATTTAAATGGTTAAAGTGCATATTATATTTAAGAAAAGTAATTGTATTTATTTGAGAAAGGAAATAAATTTAAAAAGTACACTTTTAGAATTTTTAATTTATATGTTGAAGTTATTTTCAATTTAAGGAAAAAAGAATGAGAAAAAGAAAAGATCTCCATTGACCGTTTGGAGGAGATTAGATTTTACCGTTTTGGGAAAATTTTCTATTGGTTGAATAAAACTTTTAACCTAAAAGTTTTAGGTTAAAATATTTTCATATATTACCTGAGAGTTCACGGGAAGGGAAAAGGAAAATTTTGGAAGCCAAGTTTTGAAAACAAAATTGGAGTTTGGATTTTGGATAGGATTTGGTGTGCAGGTTGAAACTCATCTCAAATTTTCTTCCAGGACTGCATTTATAGGTTGGATTGATGTTATCTTCCTTTTTGTTTAAAATTTTGAAATGTTCTAAAAACTTCGTGTGTGTGTGTTTGGGAATTCATGAAATTCTTTTGGAAGCTTTAAATTTAGTTTGAGTTGTGGAAAAAGAGTGATTTAAATTTGAGTTTATCTCTTCCCAAATTAGTTTGTTAATTTTGAAGAAATCGGTTTTTAGAACCAGAAATTTAGTTCTTTGTATGTGTTTTTCAAGTTGAATAATTTGTGTAAAATCTCTTCATTTCTAGTTTGGAAGTAATAGATCTATTTTCTATTTGTTTGGGGATTTTCATTTGTTAAAGAACAAGGGTTATGCTGGCCAAATTTTTACAAATTGACCTCCCTCTATGTGTTCTTGATTTCTTTTTTCATTTGTGTAAAAACAATGGAAATTTGGATTAAATCCTCTCTATTTTGGTTAACTTTGTTTATGAATTTTGCCCAAAATCATTTGATTTGGGTCTTATTTGTATATATTTGTAAGCATAAATTTTAATTAAGAAATTTCCTTTCAAAAAAATAAAATAAAATTATGTTTACTCTATTTTTTACAGAGTTGCTTATGTGCAGGAAATTTTACGAGAGGTATTTTATTTTTAAAAAAATAAAAATAAAAATAATATATATATATATATTATATTGACCCACATGGCAGGGGACCCACCTTCCCCCACCATGTGGGATGGTAGTTGCACTACCATTGGTAGCAGCACGCTACCATATGGTAGGCGCCACTACCATTGGTAGTCACTGCTATCATATGGTAGCAGCGCTACCGTTGATAGTCACTGCTACCACATGGTAGCAACTCTACCCACTGCCAAAACAACAGTTCGTGTTATTAAAACCGCCTGCTAAATAATATTTTGACTGTCATGATTTTATAGAGTTGAAAATTAAAAAAAAGGTTTTCGCTAGAATTTATGATATTCTGATTATATATATGTGTGTGTGTGTGTGTGTAAGTATATATTCGATGAATATATAATTATATACATATATTTATATTATTATATATATTTAATGTGATTTTTAATATTTTTAGAAATTGTATTATTTGGGGAATTAAATTAAATGATGCTTTTGTGAAAAATGAATTATTTGTGTATGGGATGTTTTATTCATTGAGTTATTATAATTTTTGCTTGTTCAAAAATAAAAGGGGGGCAAATTGGTTATTTGTGATTAATTTAATTTCTAGCCTTATTAGATAAATGATGGCTTGAATTTCTTTTAAACAATGTGGTTGTGTTTTGTTAAATTTTAAATGTTGAATTGCAAGTATTTAATGATTTTATTATTTTTCAAAGATTGTTTGAATATGGTCTTAGTGAATTTGGTATTTCTTAGCAAAGGGCTTATTTCATTGCAATTCTTGTAAATGTTTAAACGTCATCTGGCAGTTATTGTTGTACCCTCTTCATCAGGTGTTGTCCTTATAACCTTGTTGTTTGAAACCATGTTGTGTTATGTTCTATATGGTTGACCAAGGGTTAGTAAGATTATGTTTTCGTCGCCTGTATTTTGTAGTGGTTTTGTGGCTGTCAATATAACCAGGACCATGACTGTATAATGTCCTATGGGAGAGTGGATTTTGAGTGGGGGCCGCCCCCGAAGTGGTTGGCTGGATAACCCCTCGAAAGTGAGTTAATAAGTGATAACCTAATAATTGATTAGGGGGTGGATAGTTCTTAACATTAAATAAGATATTGTACCATGCACATGGTTGAGTGCTCGTATAGACTCAAGATGTTGTGGGAAGGCCTGGAATGGAAAACCGACCACCTTGTCTTCACAAAGGGTTGGTAAGGTCCACATGAGTCTTGGATGGAATTGGGGGTTTTAAAAAAGGTTACCAGGATAACCCATGTTGGGGGTTGGGACCTATGGAGGCCTACCTAGGGTAACCATCACAAACTATGTGATGACACTCTCTCTTTAGGGTCACTAGTGTATTGTGATGTTGAGTTCACTTGGAGTATTATGGAGTCACACTTGTATTGTCGACCATGTTTTGCTTGTGCTTGCTTGAGGGTCTTCTGCTATCTCCTAGCACTGTGGGGTGATTCCATTTTGGGATCACATGGTCGGGTGGTAGTGCCACTTCCCATCGAATGTTCATGTTCATGCCTTCATGCAAGGATTGGCTTCAAAGATATTTTCGTGGTTCATGATTCTTGTATCATCTCATGTTGGAGATTTTTGTATTTGAGACCTATGTGGTCATTTGTATCAGCAGATTATGTTATGTTGGCATTTGGTAAAGATGTAATTTTATATTTATTATTTAAAGCCATGCAATAGATGATTAATGTAATCTTTGTTTATATGGATGTTTATTATATAAGTTAACTTTATTCATTGTGCAATTGCTTCCTTGAAAATAAATATATTTTAATACGTTCAATCTTTCAATGATGAAATCTATTGTATGAATATGGTTTATTGTGTTCAATAAGTAATTGATGGATTATTAGATTAATCTTAATAATGGAATTTAACCTTTCGAATAATTCTTCGCTGGTAACCCTTTATGAATTCTTTTGTTAGACTTTCACTTGTTCAATAAATGTGGAATGTAGTAATTAAAGCATTTCATGTAGTTTAACTTAAAAAAAAAAAATTATTTCACCCCTAGTTGGTTAGTTTGTGTGGTCTTCCTTTGGGGTTCCTGGCGGGGCACTACAACAATTATGCTAGAAAATGATCAAATTAAACTAGATCTAAGATGCAATTGCCTATAATAACAGTGCTTAAATTATAATGAGATGAGATGTGCCTATAGTAACAATGCCTAAATTTATATGAGATGGGATCCTTTGTGCTCCAAAATGGGGGATATTTATAGGATTTCCAAGGCCATGGGTGAGGTGGCAGGATTCAACGGTCAAGATTGAGTCTAAAGATATCAAGGGTCAAATTGGAGGAGGTTGGGGAAGAGGTTGGAGGGAGGGACACTTGTCATCTCTGCAGTGACAAGTGTCAGGGAGCCTTGCTCATAAGAGGGCAAGTGTCCAAGAGAGGAGACATGTGGCCAAAGTTCCATGTGTCTCAAGGAGAGGATATCCAACCCATAGGAGGTTAGGATAAGGAGGTTAGGATGTGAAATATAGGATAGGGTTAGTTAAACCCAAGGTTAGGTGGACTGGGTTAGGTTAGAGGGTGGTTAGGTTAGGTGGTTATAAGTTAGGAGGCATGTGGGTAATTTGAATTTAAAAATTCAAATAATAGGAAAAGGCTAATTAACTTTCAACAACTCATAAATTGATTTATTTTAACTAATTAGGGGATTAGAAGAAATGAACTAAATGGGGGGGAGGATTAATTAACTTGGATTAATTAATCAAAGGGGACTATTGAGATGAACCTATTAAAGAAATCTTTATATTTATTAATAAGAAGATGAATGAGGGAATTTAATCAAATTGCTAATGAATTCAATTAAATTGGGAAGGGGGATTAGTTAAATAATTGCTTATTTAATCAATTATCTTTAGACCATTTTTAGGTGTATACATTTTTTCCCTCTTTGAACGAGGTGTGATGACGTGTTGATTCAAACAATAATCTTATTTTTATGATGTTGATGTGATATTGGTTCGATAGGATGCCCCAGACATTGATTGATAAATTGTAGTACGATGATGCCCCCTTGGGAGATCAATTGAGATAATTGACCTTTGGAGTGGTTGGATTGTTGCGAAATTGATTTCCTGATTAGAAATAATTTGATATCTACAACGTTGATTGATGAAAGTGCGAGTTCTCCATTCAGTGTGATGTTGTTCTAGATGTGATGATTGATAGAGCTTGATTGTTTTTTATAAGATCGAGATCTAGTCTGGTTTCAGGAATGACACCTCCTGTATAAGACTAAGATGATCAAAGCGTCTGGTTTCAGGAATGATATATCCTATATAAGACTGGATCAAAACGTCTGGTTCCAGGAAAGATACATCCTGTATAAGACATGATACATTGGATCAAATGAGATAGATTGATAGAATTGATAAGTTTGATTGATAAAGAGCAGGCAGTTTGTTGATATCAAGTTGTAGGAAGATTGAGATAAGATGATGTTGACATATTTGAGGGAGTAGCATAAGATTCGCGTGGGTTCGACAATATCTGGAGAGAGATGAGCCATCGTTATGATTGTGTATACACTTATGAGGAAACATTGATGATTCCTATGATAGATTTGGCCTTGGATAAGATGAGCTTTTGTGATCCCATGCAAGAATGAAATGCAAGCTAAATGCAAATGCAAAGCTACAATCAGGCCAGTCACTGGGTTATTGCGTTTTGTCATCATTGAGATTTTTAAAATATGGGAAGTGAGTGCAAATATCGATGGTATAATTAAACCATGATGACCTAAGCACTACTTTCCTGGATTTTGATATTTCAACTTAGCACAAGCATCAAGGTATAATTGAACCAAGATGACCTGAGTGTTGCTTGTGTAAAACATGTAGTATTAACCATTTCTATATGTAAATTAAAAATGTCTTCGATGATACTCTGATGATCATGTCCTGAGACAAATTTGCAAATATTAATGATTAATTTACAGACAACAGACAAGAAAAATATCATGTTCCTTCCTTGTTCCTCTAGTCAAAGACATCCCAGAGTCACTCAGAAATCATGATAGCGAAAATCAAGATATAAAAGTTGAGCCAAAATGTTAAAAGCATTATCCAAAAGATATCATTCATTGAAAAGTGTGTGATGTTCTTAAACTGAAATGTGAGATTTGATGGTTAACAATTTGATCTCGTGTTCAATGTTGGATGTGTCTCAGTTTTTGCTTGACAAGAGTTGCCTAACTATTGTTCTACCTGTTTGATTAAGCTCAAAACGATCAAAATTTTTGCCCCTAGCTAGGTCCAAGATTTTGCCCCAAGCATAGAAACAAAGTCACTATGATATATACAATGATCCAAACCAGGGTGAGAAACCAGCTATGAGGCCTACATATGTACAAAGGCTTATTATGAATATGAACAACACTAATGGAAAATGAATGCAAGCGGAAGGATGCATGAACTAATAGATTGAAGAGCTAGCTGACAAATAACACTTGTTGCTAGGTTTTCACCATCTGTTTTTATTGCATTTTTTTCTCATATTTGATTTGTTTTTTGTTTTTCACTATTTTTCGTTGTTTTTGTATTTTTTGATTTTTCACTTTTTTGGATTTTTCTGCTTTTGCACTTTATTTGAATTTTCTTCTTTTTCACTGTTTTTGGATTTTTATGCTTTTTGCACTTTTATTTGAATTTTCTTCTTTTTCACTATTTTTGGATTTTTTTTGCTTTTTCAGACATAAAACTTTTTCAGATGCATGCTATTGATGGGTTCCTCGAGTTGATCCCCATCCTATCTTGATAGCTAATATTCTCTTGATCCAAAGATTGTTGTGACCACACACGGACCCAACCAATTTGGTTCAAACTTCCCTTCCTTTTCCCGATCTGCCTGGTTGCGTGGATTTTCCTTTACTACTAGTTCCCCAACTTGAAAGGCTCGTGGTTTGACCTTGTGATTATAACTTTGGTGCATTCTTTTTTGATATACCTTTAAATGATCAAAGGAATTTTGTCTTCGTTCATGAATTAATTTTAACTCTTGCAGTCTAGATACTTGTTGTTCTTCATCTGGGATAAGGCATGTTAATGATACTCGTAGAGAAGGTATCTCTACTTCGATTGGCAGTATTGATTCTGATCTATAGACAAGAGAGAAAGGTGTGGTGCTTGTTGGTGTGCGGATACTAGTACAATAGGCCCATAGAGTAGGGTTCAATTGAATATGCCAATCTCTGCCAACATCATTCACTATCTTTTTGAGGATTTCCAGAATAGTTTTGTTTGATGCTTTTGCTTTCCCATTCCCTTGTGGATAGTAGGGTGTGGAGAATCTATGTTGGATCTTAAATTCTCTCAAATAGCTCTTGTACATGCTAATTCTTGAACGAATGCCCATTATCAGTGATAATGGTCATGGGTATGCCATAGCGAAATATGATGTAGTTCAAGATAAATGCAAGAATTTGTTTTCCTGTGATATTCATGAGAGGTACTTCCTCAATCCATTTAATAAAATATTTTGTTGCTACAAGGATAAATTTTTGACCATTGGATGAAGGAGGATGCATCTTTCCTACTAAATCAAGACCCCATTGGCAGAAAGGCCAAGATGTTTCCAAAGAATGAAGTTCTTGTGTTGTTGCATGAATCAAATTTCCATGGATCTGACATTGCTTGCATGTTTTAGCTATCTGAAAAGAATCTCATTCCATAGTTGGTCAATAGTAGCCCAAGTGTATGAGGTTTTCAAAAGGGTAAGTCCACTTGAATGAGTGCCACAAATGTCGTTATGGACTTCATTTAAGGCCTTCTCAGATTCTTCTTGCTTGAGACATCTTAAGAGAGTACCGTCCAAACCTCATTTGTAAAGGGTATCCACAACAAGAGTATAATGGGAGGATTGGCGAATAAAATTTCTCTTTTGGTTCTTTGACAAGTCAGGAGGGAGGATATTATCTTTTAGGTATGTGTAAGTTTGGCCATAGCGGGAGGAATCATGCCCAATAAGGTGACAGATAGTTTGGGAATCAGGACAATTATGTGCAGGGTAAAACAACTCTTCCACTAGGAATTTGTAACACTCTTTATTTTCACTGTGTTTGAAGTAGAGAAGCAAGTGTTGTCATGGCATCTACTATTTTGTTGTCATTCCTCAGAATCTGTTGAAAAGTTATTTCAATAAATTATTTCATGACATCATCAACCATCTTCTTATAAGGCATTAGCTTTTCATCCTTTGTTTAATACTCATCATTGATTTGATTGATGACGAGTTGAGAGTCTCCAAAGACCCAAAGTTGCATAATGTTCCATTCTATAGCCATTTCAATTACCTATAACAAAAGCTTCATATTCTATTGTGTTATTGGTGCATGGAAAGCTTAATTTGTATGTTTTTGGAATTGTGTGACCTTGTGGTGTGATAAATAGAATTCTTGTTCTTGATCCATGTTGTGGTCCATTATTGATGTTTGTTCCTGGACTGGTATTTGGGTGATGTATTATAAGATATGGATCTAACCCTAGAATTTCTACATATGATCTGGCAAAATTGATTTGCCATTTTTTTAAGGGTTCCAAATATTGTTGTACTTCATGTTCCAATAGAGAAGTTGCTAGATATAGATCAGTTGTGCTAATGTTAACTGCCTATGTCAGTTCTATCAAGATAGATGACCTCTCTTGATAAAATTCAGGTAAGGTGTCAAATCTCCCATTTTCTGGTGCCTCGAGGAGGTTTTCACCGTTAGATGTGTCCTTTCTTTTTACTTTTTCATGGTCTAATGTTGCCAATAAATGGTTTTCAGCAGTAGACCTGATAGTGTTTTCTTTATTTTCACTTTTGTGACTAGGAGATTTGGCACCCACTTGACTCGAAGATACGTTAGCGAAATCCCTAGTGGAAGTTATTGTGGGTTCGATTGTATTAAGATATAAGGATATGTCATGTCATTAGGAAAGGTAGCAATGGCAGTATGTCTTTCGTTTTCCCAGTCCATAAGTTCAGGATGGATTAAGGGTAAAGGATCCTCAGGTTAAATTGTTTCAAAGATATTAGGGGTCATGATAGAGATGTCAGAGCTTTCCATATGCATTTCAATGTCTAGAACAATACTCTCGTCACAATGACTACTTGCAAGTAGCTCCTGATTGTCCTTGATTAAGTCCAAGTCAACTGAATGTGATCCTGATTCAAGTGATCTAGTTCCTAATGTTTTCCCTACGTACGTATGAACTACATCAACACCTACATCTTCTTCCTCCCTTTCAATTTCAAGTTGCTCTTGTTTCTTTTTCCATGATAGTGAATATTCTCTATTCCCTCAATCTCTTAGCTGCATTTGTTTTTTCATGCTTGATAAAATTGAGGCAAATGTTTGTTCCTTGGATTGTGTGCTTGAAGATGATGTATCTCTATTATGTGGAACAATAACCTATCGGGCCGGTTTTAGATTACTACAACACTATAATGGATTTGAGTATGTTGAGATCGTGATTTCCTACCCATTGTATGGAAACTTCAAGCACTGATGATATGCTGATGGAATAGCCTGTATGGCATGTATATCCATGGTCTTCCCAAGAGTATGATGTATGATAAGTTCAAGTCTAGATTTTGGCATGTTGTGTCTTTCTGTAAAGGTTCCACTCTAATGGGTAATATCACAATTCCCTTAGAGGAACATTCTTCTTCATCATATGCTTTGATTGTTATCTTTTTCCGAGGATCCACTGCATCTTCTGAATAACCATGGCACAGACAAGATTCAATGAGAAAATGTTTAAGCCAGCTCCCCCATCTATTAGGACACATTTAACGAGTGTTATATGAATGAGGACTTTAATTTGGAAGGGAGAATTATGGGGATGTTTTAAGGAATCAATGCTTGGATATGAAGGAGATGGGCTTTGAATAAGATCCTTTAAAATAGGTTTGATGGCAATTATGAATATCCCTTGGGGAACTTCATCTTTGGGTGTATTGTTTGGTGAGGATGCTATGGAAGGTTCTTGCAAGTTTTCAAGTGGTGTAGGAACAGATGCCTTTGGAGAGTCAATTTTATTATAGGGGATGAGCCATTGCTAGACTTAGGTGCACAATTTTGATCTTCCTCATCAAAATACCTTAGGGATCTCTTTAAGAGTTGCATAAAAGAGCTACCTTTCTTTGGAGATGCATTTGAATCCTTGTGAGGTTTTGACATAGTTGGCTTTTGATTTTGGACATGTTTGATTTCTCTGATATGTTGACTTGTTATTTTTCTTCTTGTATTTTTCTTTGGTATGTCATGTTTCTATGATCTTTAGCTATTTTGAATGTTTCTATTACCATTTCTGTGATCTTTCGTCTCTATGCTCTACTTAAAACGGACATACACGTGTGTTGAATATTGTGCAAGGATTCAATTGTCTAGAAGGTGTTTCAATATGTGACCAATTGCCAATGTAGATATGATAGAGTGATATGACACGAAAAGATAATTCAAGTGTTTGAAATTTTCCAAGTCTTTGGATCTCAGTTTGGAGTGCAATGATGATGATTTTGATAAAACCAAGTCCAATAGGAATGATATATCCTACGATGTGGTACAAGGTTATCCTGACCAAACGTTGTAGTTTGATGATAGAGGATGATAGATCCCGATGAGAAACTATGTTTTGAGTGATCAGTTTATCAAAGAGGGTGATACTGCACTTTGAGATGTTTAGATCTTGAACTTGTTGAAGGTGAATACTTGAAAATATTAAGGTGTCTAGTTCTAGAATCCGATTTGACAGAAGATAACTTGACCAAGCAAACCAAGAAAACAATCTAAGCACAAAATGACATATATCATGTGTTTATGCTCACTGTAAACAGACCAAGTAAACATGACAGATCTGAAAAAGACATGCAAGAAGACAACTCTGGACTAACAGAGACATAAATTTGTACGATAGTTTACATAGTCCTAGATGACAATTTAGACAAATCCATACGATAAACTAGAAATATCACATGACAAAGGCCTAAACTCGTACGACACTTACCACAGAACCAGATGAAAAAAGATAACAAAAAAGCTTCTGCTAAACTGACTCATATAAGAATTCCCATAGAACCAGACGATAAACCTGATTTCCCGTATGACAAACTAGAAAGCTCGTATGACTAGGGACAAAACAGAGACAAAAATTTTATTTGGACAATTTTTTTATCAATGAAGTTTGATGTTTTGATTTTGTTTTCTAGTATTAGATGTCTGACTTTTTTGTTTCAAGGATGAAAACACAGAAAACACGTGATATGATAAGTGACCTCAAGCACAACATGCTAAATCCAAAGGAAGTTGGCTAAGAGAGAAAAAATTTGCTTGCAAACTTAGGTACACACCCAATAGCTAATCTAAATACAACCGCTGAGTCTCACGCAATGGATTCTCAACGTCGTATTATCTGACTCCAAATGCTAATGTGGGCACGATATGGCAAGTGTCTTTGGAGAGTTACTATCTCTCTTACACAAATATTATCCCCCTTTCAGAGGTGAATCAGGTAGATTCTATCTTAGGGTTCATAGTAAGGGATTTCATTTGAAATTACCACTTGCAGTCACGCAAGCGCGATTGAGGCCTATAGCCCAACAAGGTACTGAAATAAGAAGTAGTCACGTAAGCATGATTGAGACTACGAGGCCCTACTAAATGTACAATATGAGAGATCTCAAAAGCGAAAACTCAAATAATCCCATCCTCCAAGACTTTAATCTCGAGAGGCCTATTTTTTAGAGTGATTCAGAAAGCCTAGGTCTAGTTGTACTCGCTTAGGTAATTCTCATAGGGTGATTATGTTTTCCCACTATGACAAGCCCGCTAAAGGTAATCAAATATCAAACATAGAAGCGCTTCAAGGGTTGGGATTTTTGATTGTCCAAATGGACAAGAGCATATTCTCATACCTTTTAGACAACTTCTCAAGCATAGAAAACAAGATGTTTATTTACCATTAGCAAAATAAGTGTGCCTAGAAAAATTAAGAATACACAAATTCTTGTTGATTTTCCTTAGGCAACCTACAAAATAGATGTGTTAGTAGTCATGTTTTTGTAATGAAATGAAGCTTTGGCAAGCATAATCTTAATCATCGTACAAAAACTAGTTAGGCTGTTAGAAAACTCACAAACAGACCAGGGTTAGCATTAGTAATAGCCAAATTTAAGCATAAAAACCCTAAAATGTAATCTATCTTGAAAACACAAAAGCAAAATTTTTTACGAGTATTATTACCTACTCGTACAATTATTCTCACATACCCGTATGAGTGCACAAAGAAACTCATATGGTACTGTAAAGGTACTCAATGTCATGTGTGTGTGAAGTAGGGTACCTGCAACTACAACACAAACACTCAATAGATCATTACAGGCGTGGTTAGCAAATTGAAATAAAATGAAAGATAAACCATGACAAAGTGACCTATCGCCTCCTAAGAGATGCGAGTGTGGATTTTCTCTCAGATCTAGATAAGCAATCCCAATGACTTGACTACACCTAGAAGGAGGATTTAAAATGATTATGATATGCAAGCTAGATGAGATTGATTATGATAGATTGATCCAAGAGTCTAATCAAGCTAATGATATGCATGGTTATGCTATGATGATGATGCAATTAAGCTAGAATAAAGATTGATTAAGCTACATGATTCAATAATTATGCTAGAAAATAATCAAATTAAACTATATCTAAGATGCATTTCCCTATAATAACAATGCTTTTATGATAATGAGATGAGATGTGCCTATAGTAACAATTCCTAAATTGATATGAGATGGGATCCTTTGTGCTCCAAAATTGAGGATATTTATAGGATTTCCAAGGCTAGGGGTGAGGTGGCAGGAATCAACGGTCAAGATTGAGTCTTAAGATATCAATGGTCAAATTGGAGGAGGTTGGAGAAGAGGTTGAAGGGAGGGAAACTTCTCATATATGTGGTGAAAAGTGTCAAGGATCCTTGCTCATAAGAGGGCAAGTGTCCAAGAGAGGAGACATGTGGCCAAAGTGCCATGTGTCTCAAGGAGAGGATATCCAACACATAGGAGGTTAGGATGTGCAAGATAGGATAGGGTTAGTTAAACCTAGGGTTAGGTGGAATAGGTTAGGTTAGAGGGTGGTTAGGTTAGGTTGTTAGAAGTTAGGAGGCATTTGGTTAATTTAAATTTAAAAATTAAAATAATAGGAAAAGGCTAATTAACTTTCAACAACTCATAAATTGATTTGTTTTAATTAATTACGGGATTAGAAGAAATGAATTAAATGGGGGGAGGATTAATTAATTTGGATTAATTAATCAAAGGGGACTATTGAGATGAACCTATTAAATAAATATTTAGATTCATTAATAAGAAGATGAATGAGGGAATTTAATCATATTGCTAATGAACTCAATTAAATTGGGAAGGGGGATTAGTTAAATAATTACTTATTTAATCAATTATCTTCAGACCATTTAATTTTTAGGTGTATATAGGGACTATTGATTTATTTTGATATTGCCTATGATGATTTTATTTCCATGCCTCATCTTGGCATATGATTTACAACCAGAGTTACTAGACGCGGGGATGACAAAGGACTATGCTCGATACTTTGCAGAGCAATCATTTCTGAGATTGACAGATCTTGTTGAGCCACCACCTAGTTCTGGTGATGAGGATGAGGATGGATAACCAAAAATTAGGAGGAGGAAATGATGGATTAGTTAGGGTGGTGATGATGGTAGAGGAGGAGGAGGAGGTGGGAGAGGGAGAGGGAGAGGGAGAGGGAGAGTTAGGGCACCAGTTCATGATGAATCATTTGGAGGTAGGGTGAGACAGCCTATGTTGGGGATGGGTGGTCAGGATGGAGGAAAATGGGGAGGGATAGATGGAGGTAGGGATGAAGGTAGAGATGGTGGGAGGGGTGGACATATGGATGGAGGTAGGGATACAAGAAGGGGTAGAGAAGGAGAGGACAATATAGCTCGCTTGAGGGTCTCACAAGATATTGGTGGTGTCGGTGGCTATGGGGGTTATGTGGAGGGAGATGATTCAGAGCATGATGTGCCACTTATTAGGCAGAGGGTGGTTAGGGAACAACTTGTTGATGCCCCAGTATAGGTAGAGCAGCCAGTACAACAGGCAATAGAGGGATAGCCAGATGAGATAGGTGCCTTGAGGGATCATATTGCATAACTACGGGCATAGGTAGCACAGATGCAAGTTTAGATCAAGGCCTTGACACTAGAGAGAGATACAACTATTGAGTGCTATGGTTGGGTTGAGAGTACTCTTGAGCACATACAATAGGTTGGGACTGAGGACCTTCCTATAGATACTATTAGAGAGATGGTAGAGGTGAGTAAGGAGATTATATATTGGCGATTATTATACTAATATGTTGTTCTTCCTAGCTAGAGAGAAGGTAGCTACATCCCTTCCTCCCAATGACCATTTAGATTGGCACAAACATAGAGTGACAATGTTATGGGGCCACCTCAAAGAGATTTAGATCCAAGGGTGGGACCATCTGGTGGAGCAGGTGCAAGACATCAGAGACCAACACCCTCTAGAGGGGGTGTCTCGTGATGTTTATTGAGACTTGATTCATGTTTTGTTGTATTATATGATATTGTGTATTTTTTATGACTTAGATATCATTGCATACTTGGACATTTTATGATTTTATGATGATATGCAGAAAAACATTGATGGACTCTCTATATGTGTTTTTATTTGTTTTTCATGCATGCTATTATGATGATGATCTTATATACATTTATCTATGAGATAATGATATCATGATTCTTTACATGCTTACTATGATGATGATGTTTTCTACATGCATAGCTATGATGATGCTAGATGTATGGTACTTACATGATGTTCATGATGGTTGTTATGATTGATGAGATACTTATAATAATTTCTATGTATGTTAATAATTCTTATATCATGCAATAATTATATGATAGTAAAATTTTATGGAGTAATGGTACATACATATGTAATATGAGATAACTATGTAATGAAACGGACCTTCAATGATGTATGAAAGATTGTATTGTGAAATACTTATAATGTTGTACTATATGCAATCCTATTGTGAATTTAGGAATATGATGATGATAATATGAACAATGGAAAATGATAAAAGAACCTAAGTGAACCTATATGATCCTAAATAATAAATGTGATGAATTTTAATTAGTAACAATAAGATAATGAAAATGATAAAAAGATCTAAGATGAATGAAACTAATAGACTCTAGATGATAAAACTAATGCAATTGTTTTTATTTGTTCAAGTATACTCAATCCCAACTTTGACAACCATTGATCCTAAATGATAAAATGATAAGCTAATGAATGGATGATAAAGTTATTATAATGGAATGGAAAGCAAAACCTATCTAAATGATTTTGTCATCTTTCAACATATTATTGTAGTGCTTTGTTTGGACGACCTAAGTATTTCTTACATGGATTTTGATTTAGCAATTTAATACAAGCATAAAGGTATAATGAGACCAAGATGATCTGAGTATCCCTTGCATAGATAGACAAGGATTATCCCCTTTCATGCATAACTCATAACATCCTCGATGATGTTTTGCCAATCATGTCCTTAGATGAGTATACACATTACTAAAGAATAATCCACAAGAAGCAAACAAAGAAAAATAACCATGCTCCATAATAACTCCTCTAGTCCCAAACATCCTTGAGTAGCATAAGAAACATGATTAACAAAAGTCAAGACACAAACATTGAACCTTCCATGTCATAGATATGTATTCTTATCAAAACAAATATGATTATCCCACTCAATGGTTTTTGATATAGATTGTCATTGTTTTGGATTAATCTTCAAAGTTGATGTCTCATGATTCTCTTACACTCATCGTCCAATGGTGCATGCCCTGATTTTGTTTAAAGCCAGTTGTTATGTTGATTGTCTTTCGTATATCAAAATCCAAATTTTTATCCTCTAAAGTGTGACATCCAAGGATCCCATTTCGTAACTAGGTCAAGGATTTGTCCCCGACATAGGAGTAAACCACCTTATTATGGATGGATGGATTATGGAAACATGGATGACAATTTATTATGGATGGAATAAGATAGGTATATGGAAGCACTAGCTCACAAGCCATGGTAGGATTTTATTGATGGGATATACACAATGGAGAGTGGATAGGCTATGGATAGGAATAGCATGATATGATAAGATAGATGTGGGTAAGAGGTTTTATTATGAGTATATAAAATGATCATGAAATGGATGAATATTTAGAATCCAAATAGATAGAAGGGATAGTTTTTTAGAAGTGGCGCCTATTGCCAGGTTTTCACCACTTGCTTTAATTCCACTTTTTTTGTTTTTTATGATTTTTTTGTATTTTTCTTGATTTTTTTGTATTTTTGCCCCTTGCATTAGGGTTTCCGAGAAAATTATGTATAAAACTTATGAAGATACATATTGTTGATTAGATCATCCAACAATTCACCTTTAGGTGTAAAGAGTTGATATGCCCAGGATTCGTAAGTAGCTATAACAACACAGGGAAGCTGATTGGGCTAAAATTTCTCCTTTTCTCAATCCTGCTGATTGCGAGGATTCTCCTTAAGCACAAGATCACCAAATTAAAATACACAAGACTTGACTTTATGATTATAGCTTTTTGACATGCGCTATTGATAATAAATGATTGAAAACCTCATGTCACCGCTCATCCAACAACTCTAATTCTTGTAGCTTGGAGACATAGTAATCCTCATTTGGTATTAGGCCCTTTAGTAAAACTCAGAGAGATGGAAACTCAACCCTAATGGGTAAGAGGGCTCCAGATCCATAAACAATAGAATAGGGTGTTATGCCAGTTGATGTACGAATACAGGTTTTATTGGCCCATAGAGCAAGATTTAATTGTACATACCAATCACGACCAACTTCAATGACTATTTTCATTAATATTTTCAAAATGGTTTTGTTTGAAGCCTCAGCCTAGCCATTTCCCTGTGTGTAGTAAGGGATGGAAAAATGGCATTGGATGTAAAATTTACTACAAAGTTTCTCAACATCTTGATTTTTAAAGGGTCTACCATTATTAGTGATAATGGTTAGAGGGATACCATAACAATAGATGATATAATTCAAGATGAATGAAGCAATTCATTTGCCATAGATATTGGTAAGGGGTACAACTTCAATCCACTCCATAAAATATTATGTAGCAGTAATGATGAACTTATGACCATTGGAAGAAGGTGGGTAGATTTACCCATGAGGTCAAGTCCCCATTGACAAAAGGGCAATTGAGTTGCCAAAGGTTGCAACTCTTCTATTGGTGCATGTATAAAATTACCATGAATTTGGTACTTCTTACATATTTTGACAAACTGATGTGCATCTGTCTCCATAATTGGCCAATAATATCTTGCACGAATGAGCTTCTTAGCCAAAGTAGGACCACTAGAGTGAGTCCCACAAATATCTTCATGAAATTCTTGCAAGGTGGTTTGATATTTGTCATGTTCCACACACCTAAGGAGGGTATCGTTAAGACCTCATTGATATGGGGTATCAATGATAAGGGTATAGCGATATGCTTTATGGATGAAGGTTCTCTTTTGATTTTTGGATAAACGAGGAGGCAAGCTATTGTCTTTCAAATAGGTATAAATCTCACCATATATGGTAGAATTAGGTCCAATCAAATGATATAAAACTTGGGATTGAAGGTCTTTGTATGCAAGAGTGTATAATTGCTCAACCAAAAACTCACAGCGCTCAAGCTTTTTAGGTATCTCAAGTAGGGAAGCAATGGTAGCCATAGCATCAACTACTTTATTTTCCAATTTAGTCACTTGTTCAATGTGAAAGGAGACAATATTTCTTAAAGTCATCTACCATACATTTATATGGCATTAAATTATCATCCTTAGTTTGATAATTATCATTCACTTGTTTGATGACCAACTGAGAGTCTCCATAAACATTCAAATTGGTTATTTTCCATTCCACTTCCATTTTTATTCCTGTCACCAGTGCTTTATACTCAGCTATATTATTTGTACAAGGAAATAACAAGTGGTATAATTTTGGTATGGTATCTCCTTGCAATGAAACAAAAAAGATTCCTACTCCTGATCCATGCTAAGCATAAGGTCCATCAAAATATAGTTTCTATGCATTATCTATGATGGTAATAATGGATGCATCTGGAAATTCTGAATGCAATGGTTGATTATCTAGTAAAGGGGCCTCTACCAACTGATCTATAATTAATTGACCTTTAATAGCTTTCCAATCCACATACTTTATGTTAAATTCACTAAGAATTAGAAACCACTTTGCCAATCTTCTTGTCAAATATGCCTTGCTGAGCAAATACTTTAAGGGGTCTATCTTGGCTACAAGTTTGATTGGATGAGTTAACATGTAGTGGCACAATTTTTGAGATGCAAAAACTATAGCCAAACATGCCCGCTCAATTGGAGTATAGTTCAATTCATAGTCTACAAGAGTCCTACTGATATAATAAATTTCTCTTTCTTTCCCCTCAAAATCCTCTTCAGCTAAGAGAGCACCAAGGGATTCTTGCATAGCTGATATATAAAGAAGAAGGGATTTTCCTTCGATATGAAGCATGAGAATTGATGGATTCATCAAATACTCTTTCAATATTTGGAAACCTTCTTCACACTAGTCATCCCACTTGAAAGGTATATTTTTATACTGGAGATGTGAGAAAGGATGACATTGATCTGGTAATTGTGATATAAATCTTAGACTGTAATTTTCCTTTCAATGAATGCAACTAACTGATATTATTGGAGGCAACATATCCATGATCACTTTCACTTTTTTTAGAGTCTACCTCCATTCCATTTGTTGATACAATATATCCTAGGAGTTTTCCAGATGTCACTCCAAAGACACACTTCTTTATATTAAAGCATACATTTAATTTCCCCATAGGATTAAAGATCTTCTCTAGAATATTGAGGTGCTCTTCTCTAGTGTATGCTTTTCCCAAAATATTATCAACATAATCTTCCATAATGGTATGCATCATGCTGTGGTAGATTGTAGTCATTGCTCTTTGATATGTGCCACCCTCATTTTTCAATCCAAATGGCATGACATTCCAATAGTATGCTCCCCAGGGATAGGCAAAAGTTGTATTGTCTTGATCTTCTGGGACTATCCTTATCTGATTATAACTAGAAAAGCCATCCATCAGTGATAACATAGCATGCCCTGCAGTCAAATCTACAATAATGTCTATGTTTGGCAAAAGGAAAATCATCCTTTGGACATGTTGTTAGTCCCAAACGATGCTGAGAGGGGAGGGGTGAATCGACACCTTACCAGTTTTATAAAATTAAAACCTTTTAACTCAATACTGCACTAACTTAATATTTATCAATACAAATAGTTATTGTAGAAGAACATGCATGTGTTCAACCCAACAATAAGAATAATAACTATAGTTAAAGTCTCAACCTGAAGTTTGGACATTCACTCTGTGAAGTTACTATTTCCATAGCTGGTGTTCATTTGATTATCAACCCAGGGATGTAATACTTGAAATGGGTCTGCACTATATATGCACTAAGTTCCTGTGATAGCTACCCTGCATTACTGCAACAACTAACATCTATGCAAGAAAGGTAAGCAAGAATTGAAAAAACTGAATGGCTACAGGAAAAACTTTGCATTAACATAAATTTCATTCAAGAAATACTAACTAAGTCCAAAGATGACAAATAGGAATTACTCTGTTTGCTTTGGCTGCAGGAACAATCAATGGATCTGTTTCTGATGGCTGCAGGAACAGTCAATGAAAGAACGTCTACTGTAGCTAAAGAAGAAAACTAATTTTAACAAAGGACGAGAACACTCACCAAGTGGGCCCCCTTGGATGAGTGCTTCCAGGCTTCCAAAAATAAACCTAAGTGCTTAGAATAACAATTCTTTATTCATTGTTCCTCAAAAGTCAATACATTATTTAGAATCAAAAGAAACTCAAAACACTTTGTAACTTTATTTCTAAATCTTTTGCTCTTTTTCTTCTCTTTTCTTTCTCA